>NW_026849480.1:0-122886 GCF_030869305.1 Colletotrichum tamarilloi | reverse complement strand
ATCACTATATTGCGTTGAGCGCGTGCTTGGGATACATTGCGCGTATTGTGTAGTTAAAAAGTGTACTGTATCGTGTGATTTCCCTTGAAAGCGTGATCCCGTTAAGGTCGATCTTTTGTGCCTGTAAAGCCGGAAAAAAAACCATCACATAACTATATAAATAAGGTAAGGTTAAAATATTATAATATTAATATATTAGTAAATATTATTAATAACTTCTTAAACGACTTTATAGTAGGTATTAGTAACTCTAACTATCCTAGTTTTACTTTTTTTAATAAGTTTATTAAAAATATAATTATCTTAGTATAATTATTAATAAATTTATAATAAAACCCTATAAATTTAAAAAACGTTTATATATTTTTAACGCTCCTTAAGAATAGCTAATTTATTATAATTTTAGTACGCGCGGGTTCTATTTTTATACTTTTATTAAATACGATATACTTTAAAAATCCTATATACGATATATAAAACTCGTATTTATTATTATTTAAATATAAGTTCTATTATTATAGTTTTTATAATACGCTACGTACGTGCTCTTTATATATTATATAGTCGTTATTATATATTAAAATATTATTTAAGTATACGATATAACTGGTATTAACTAGGCCGTTTAAAACGTTATTAATATATATTTAAAAAGTTATGGGCGCGTTAGTTAGCTTAAAAAGGATAACTAGGTACTTAAACTACCCGTATTTAGTTTAAAAAGCCGTCTTTTACTTATTACCCTCGGCTATATACATATAATAATACGCATTCTTAAGGTCTAGTTTTATAAAAACGGAGGTATTAAATAGTTTATTTAGTATTTTATTAATTAATAGTAGTAGCGTTTTGTTTTTTTATATAATCTTATTAATTATTTTATAATTAACGTAAAATCGTAGCTCTCCTCTTTTTTTAAATATAAAAAGGATAAGTACTCTAGCCGGGCTTATAAAAAAGTATATCTAGCCCCTAGCCTCTACTTTTATTAAATAATTTTATAAAATCTCTAGCTTATAGTTCGATAATAAGTAAATAAGTCCCTAGGGGATAGGTATAGTATTATTTAGTTTAATATAATAGTCGTATAGTACTCTATTTAGTAATAAAATAGCCTTTTTTTTTAAAAATAAGTTATTAAAATCTTAGTATTATAATTTTTAATCCTTAGCTATACTTATTAATATTATATTATTATTTATAACTAAGTTAATTATAATATACGTAAGTATTATTAAAACTAAGTCGTTTAGTAGCCCCTTTTTTGGAGTATTTAAATAGATATATTATTTATAAATTAAATATTACTACTTTTTTTATTTCTAACTAATTAGTAAGTTAATATCCTCTAGCTAAGAAAAACTAAGAATAAGTATAAGTATTATAATATTAGCTATTATAAAGCAATATAGTTATATCTCTATTACGTTATTATTATTAATAATTTAAAGTTATAAGTAGTAGCTCCTTAATATCTTTATTTACTTACTCTTAACGTTTATTAGTTATAATAACGAGTAAATTCGTAAATTAGTATTAAAATTATTTAGTAGCCTAATACTAATTACGTTTTTTTTTATTTTTAAATTAATAAGGGCGCTTAGCTTTTTTTATATATAGTTTAGGTATATATAAGTCGAGATATTTAAGCGCTACCCTTATTAATTACTAATTACCCTCTTTATTAAAATAGTATTTAAGTTCGTTATTAGTCCGCGCTACTTAGTTAGAGCGAGGTCTAATTAATAGCTAATAGCTTTATATTCGTTTTAATTATATTTATAATATATAATACTAAAGTAGTTATTAGTAAGGTACCCGGTTTTATTATAATTATAGTACTATTAATACTACTTTTATAATTACGAGTAATCCCTTATAATATAACTAGTTTTTTTATAATTATAGTACATAATATCCTTATTAAGTAAGTTATAGTATATTTTTTATATAATTAGCTTATTAATACCCTTATATCTCTTTATTAATTTATTTAAATTTAAATTAAAATATTATTTAGGGGACGTTCGTAAGCTCTTTATTAATAATAAGGATTATTTAATACGTCTTATTAATAATACTAATTATAAGCGAGTTTATAAAAGTTCTATTTATAATATTATTATAAGGTATAGTTCGGGCCGTAACTTACTTATTAATATAAAGATCCTCTACTTTTTTATTAAGATATATTCTAATTCTATTTTAAACTTATTAATATAATTAACGAACTCGTTAACCCTCTCTTTTTAGCTTTATAAAGTACTATTTAAGTATATATTCGCTACTATTCTTTAGTTAGTAAGATTAAATAGGTTATTTTATAAAAAGGTTTTTAGTTCTTTTTATATAACTTAGTTTATTATAAACTTAGGGACCCTTTTATAGTTAAAAATATAGTATATTTAAGAGGTTTTTATATTATTACTTAAGTAGTTAATTATATATATTACTTTATTACGGTCTATTTTTATTTATTAAGCTTATAAATTAAAATAATAATAATAATTAAATAAGAAGCTTTATAAATCCCGTACTAATTTATTAATATATAATAAGTTAAAGAGAAATAGTAATCTAAATATAAACGTTTTATTTATAGTGCTTATTTAAGTTAAAAAGGAGCTAGTAAATAGAGGTTTAGGTAGTACGAACTCGTTATTTTATTATTACTCGAGTAACGTTTTAAATATAGTTTTATTTATTAAGCTATTCTTAATCTAGGGGTTTATATTTCTATTTATATTAAAATTAACGTCTAAAATTATTATAATTAAAATTATAATTCTTAGTATAGGGGCCGGGCTATTTAAAAAGTTTTATAAACGTTCTAAATTTACTCGTTTTTTATATAGTCGCTCTTTATATATTATTATAAAGATTTCTTTTTTTAATTATCGTTCTTATTTTTATAATTTTATTAATTTATTATTTATTATTTAGTTTAAGTATTAGCGAGCGAGAGTAAAAAGTTTACTATTTTATTTAAAATTCGTTAATATTTTTAATAATACGGTCCTTTTATATTATTATTATATAGTTTGTTTTATTATGCTCCGTTTTTATATTATTTATTAAAAAAAAAGTAACTTTAGGGGGTTTAATAAAAATAAATTATCCTTTTTTTATTATCGTAATACTAATTATACTTTTTTATTATATTTCGTTTTTATTAATATTTTAAGCTCTTAGCTTAGTTCTTTTTATAAATAAAAATTTTAAATTATTAATAAATATATAATATAAAAAAGAAGCTTATAAAAGCTAATTATTATTAAAATTTAAAAAATAAATTATTAAAATCTACTTTTCCCTTAAAGCGTATTATTAGCGCTTTATATATACCTAAGCTACTCTTTTATTACTTAGTCCCCCTCTTTATGCCCCTTAAGCTATCCCTTAACTAACGGGGTCTAACTGGCGAGGCCTGATACTTATAAAAGTCGTTCTTGTACATAATAGCACGTCAAGCGCAAAATCTCGAGCTACATCAAATTATACAGGGCAGCTTGAACTTTATACTCTCGTTGAAAACCCCGGCTCAAATATCTCGGAGTGACCTTCACTATGTTAAGGACCAGGTGATAAGTCAATAGGATTCACATCAAACAAAGTTCAATACGCCCCCTTTTAGGGCAAAAGCCATTTCAGTGAACATGTGGCTTTGCGAGAGGATGGAGATCAATTTCAAGGTTTGAGAGGACAGGAGTTTACGTTGGAGTGGCTGCTTTGCTAACGACATATCCTACCTTTTTCGAATACGCCACTGGACAGTTGAGAATTTGAAGTTGAGAGTTCTTTCAATAAGATAGGCAAGGTAGGCTTTCGGTATTGGCATATCACAAGGTGCGCCACCGCGACATTTTCCGAAGAACGCATTTGACCACTGCGTTCCTTCAGGTAAGCCTTGAGGAAAGTTACTACTTGACACTTGAAGACAGAAGAGATCAGGTTGCATTTGATACGGCTGTCATGCGCAGATCTTGCGTTGCAGTGTAGTCAGTACATCATGCTGCTTTATGTTCCTGGTGAACGCACACCACCCTGGGTCCATGTAGTGAAATCACTTCATCATCTAGGTTCCAGAATACTTCAACCCATCGCTCTAAGAAAGTTTTATTTATATATGATATGGACCTAATTAATCAGTCTCGAGGTATTAATTGACTGAATACAGCGGCCTGAAGAGCTCACGTAAGGATATTGCCTACCACCTCGTCGATGTCCCCGTAGCCTTTGATATAACCCTGTGATATCAGGGGCAAGGCCAAGTATAAAGCAGTCAATCAAATATACAATAAAAAATGCCCGTGTACAGGTCCCAAAATATATGGCTCCAGTGCCTAAGCTTCGTTCCTGGCAACACAAAGCATACCTGAGCTACACTGTCGTCACCCACCTCACTTCACTTGGGTCTGCTCTGCGTGGGGTCTTCTTCTCACGATTGGCCTCCCAGAACATCTCCACACCACATTGCATCCGCAATATGGATCACCGGCGTTGTGGCAGAGTGGTCTAATGCGCAAGACTAGAAATCTTGTTCCTTCGGGAGCGTCTGTTCGAATCAGGCCAACGTCGATTACCTTTTGTTTTCCTACGCAGTTGCATTTTGAATACCATAAGTTTGATACAGTTGAACTTCTGTGGCTGCCAAACGGCGATCGAAGGACTGAATCGTTATGTTAGTTAAGTGAACTCAAGTTCGTGCTGGCTTTTGACTTAGAAATCACTTGCCAAATTGCGGAATGCGAGTTCCAATTGTCTCTCCAGCAAGTAAGTGTACGTAACCCCAGTCCTTTTTGGGATCTATCATACTTCTCAATCAGCTACCTCTGAGTGGTGGCTGGCTCCCGTCCATGCTCTTAATATGATACATTGCCGCCTAAATCATCGTTGTTTCCCAATGGGGTAAAGAGTCTTCATTTCTCTGGCCTTTAGCTACTCGTGTATCAGCTCATGTGCAACCTCACGGGCGCCTACCCCAGATCCAGGTCAGAGAAATTCCGATCAACGCCCCGTTCTGTATGTCTCTCTTCAACTCTGACTCAAGCCTGTCCATGTCTTTAGTAGTTTGGAGAGTGTCGACGCCTCCAGATTCAAGTATAGATAGCATTACTGGCTGAGCAACCTCGGTGGCTATCTTTCTCATCGACTCTCGCATCATGCCCTCCATACTGAAAGTGTTCCAAACTTTATCGTCGACATCCGCCAAGCCAGCGTCTCTGAGAACGAGTGGAAGTTAAGCGGGCATGCTGTATTGGATGACGAGGATGAGTAAGATGAATTCGCTATAACTGTAGTGAGAGGAACTTGTCCAAAAGAACTGTAGACAGCACTGAGAGATTTGAAGAACTTAAAATGGATTGCGGCCAACTTTTATGGACCACAACATTCTGATTCGAGACCACTCGTCGAAAGCGTGGCTAGGCGGGACGCACTTCCAGGACGTATCGCCGGCTTCTTCCCAGTGGATGTACCCCCCGGAGCGCAAGAGCGCGAACGCATTCGCCGCCACAGTTCCCCAATCCTCCTTTCGCATTCCAGATCCAATCAAGCGTATGTGTATCATGTCGAATGATCCATGCATCTCCTCTGGAAACGGCTTCAACGCATTATGCTGCAGAAGAAAAATGTTTGGAGGCAAGTCAGATGGTGGCGGAAACTTGGTGGTGTCCATATCAATGCCTCGCAGCTCGGGGCTGGAGGGGAGCAACTTTGCCATGTCTCTCAGCCAGATGCCGGTGCCGGTGGCGATTTCTGCAACGCGAGGGTTCTGCTGATTCTTAAGATGTGTCAAGATTTGCTGGGGACAGAGTCCACCGCAAAGAGGGAGGAAGATGTTCCTGTGGTTGTACTCGAGTCGTTCACGTTCTTTGGCGAGGTCGCCGCGGTTGAGGGCGTAGACGATATCCTGGTCCTTGTTCCATGGTTCCAAGCCAGCGTGGGACTGCGGATGCGATACTGCTGGCATTCTATCAGAGTTCAGGAACAAGGTCATAAGTGCCTTTGAGAGTTCTTCCGATAGTGTGGAGCTCATTGTGTGGTATGTAGGGCAACTCGACAGCCTTTTATACCCAAGGTCACACGGAGGTTCGGAACTCGTGCTGCTTTCGATCGAGGCAGCACAGTAATTGAGTTGAAGGCATGAGAAGCTTTGACCAATCGCTCGAGGATTTGCTATCAACGTTGGACTACATCTCCATAATAGGCTTTCGGCACTTGGCTGCTAGAAGCGCGATTGGCAACTGGTGTGTCATTTCTGCGTAGGTAGTTCGTCTAAGATGCGGCTTAACATATCGTTTTGAACCTAACGCCCTTGACATCGCCGACTTCGGTCCCGGTGCGTAGTCTCGGGCTTAGTTAATACTGTAAGACCTGAGTATATGTAGAAAAGTCTAAAAAAGTCCTGAAGGTGACGATGTGCTGATGAAGGAAAATAACGTATCCCAGCGCCCGGACCATTACCAATTTGTGACGAGAGCACACTCTTCGTTCTCCAGATCTTCTCAGAATTGAGAAAAAATAGCGCTGTACTGTGAAGGAACGCATCTCCAACGTCACGGTTTCTGGGGCGCCGTAGTTATTACTCAGCACGGAAAGACCACTCCATGACATTCTTATTGGGTCGCTGGTGTCTGGAGGAGATCCCACGGGCAGAGGCGGATTCCAAGACGAAGTGGTAGACAGGAGAACTCAGAATACGATCTTGCGAGTCTGATGCATATCTCAATCAAGAGACAAACTGCTCCGTGGTCGATATGTTCATCACCGTTCCTGTCGGTCTAAATCCTCGTACGAGTCTGCAGCTGTAGACTCGTATCGATGGAGAGAGGACCGAGCCTTCTTGATAGCAACCCGCCAAGCCATCAGAAGCAGATGAGGGTCTCGGTCGCTTATCGATTCGCACAATCTAGCTCGCAACAAAGTTGCAGCATCTAACAGCATCATAGGTCTGAGGAAAAAGAAACCCTTCCGAGCAAGTGAGACATTTCCGAGCCTTCTCTATCTATAGGCTCCTCGGTTGTTCGGGCTACCAAGGTGCAGCTGGTACCAGAATGTTCGCTGAACTCACTTTTATGGTCTCGTACTTTTGCGGGTATCAAATGTCATCAAGGTTGGGGGCAAAATTTACACATCACCCGCACCAAAACTAGAATTGAAGCAAAACCCTGCAGCATCGACACAAGTTCAAAGATACTTAATTACTACTGATTCAGCCACGGAACGCTGCAGAGTGACAAGTAGAGCAGCAAGACATGTTAGGAGATAGGTTTGCTGAACGAAGTATGCGTATCTGAGCCGTGCTTTTTCTTTAATTCTAGGGTATGCTTGGGTGCAGAGTAGGAGTCCAGACTGAGAGGTAGGCGTCAAGGAAGATGCAACTACCTTAGGAGAGACGTTTTCATAGTTAGCCACTTAAAGACTCAAGGTACTCATAGTGCATGCACCATCAATTTCGGGGTTTACCCGAGCTTGAAGAGAGGAGACCACAGATCCAAAGCGTCAGCCTCAAAAAGTAGAGATTTGCCGGGTGATATGTGGATACTGACGCCGTAGCCTCCGTCTCGGGACGTCCCGGCCGGGATCGGCGCACCCCACATCATCGGGCTCATGCTTCCGGGCTATCATCACACCAGTCGTACGACGCTCACGTCGAGTGGCTCTTGGCGAAAGGAAATATAAAGAACATGACAGCCTTTGATTTTCAGCTTGAAAAGCTAGGCATGTTGTCTGAGTCGCAAGCAGTGCAACCTTCTTCAGCCTTCAATTTGGATGGGGCCCATTACGGCCCAGAGCTGAAGTGTAAGTTCTTTTAGTAAAGCCATGGCGTTGAAACATTCCGGAGCCGGCGCTGGCGCGCGGCTCTTTACCGGCACTTCGCCGATGCCACGTTGTGCAACTGTTGGTCTATTTGAGCTATTTTCCATGCTGCGGTGCCATCGTAATTTGCATCAGTAAATATCATGAGGCTGCCAACCTACAAAAAGTCTCTGACCCGGTCTTCATTAACCATCTTCACTCCTACCTGTCTCGTCTTCCGTCGGCTATGAATGCAAGTTCTACAACAACACCAGACCCGAACGGTTGAAATCAATACAAAATGGCGGAATATCCTGTGGAACAGTATGAGGGGGTGTTCAAAGAAATCTTGAACGACATTTTTCTGAAATGTCATTACGCCAACAACACAGAGTACTACATGTACATCGGGGACTTCAGCTGTAAAGACTACGATGCTTGCGCGTGTCCCATGATGTCACCGCAGCCAGATATAGCAGGCACAGGTGTAAGTTATTTTTTTTTTCTAGCACGACCTCTTGAGATTGAAAATGAATGACTTCTTACTGAAACCGTTCGGCGAGTTTAGGTGCTCGTGGCTTTCGCCCTCACGGCATTTTTCACTCTCCTCTCAGCAATTTTCTGTATCGTCGTAGGCCGTACCAATCAAACTCGACGGACCTTCAACCCGATTGACCGATATGGTTGCGAATGGATATCCGAACCTCTTCGCCGCTTCATGTTCCGAAGGGGCATGAACCCCGACTTGCATTCCCTCGTCGCCTACGACCTCGTCAATACTTTCAGCGATCTCCAGCTCGTGACAGGTCTCGCGGTATTTGTCGCCGGGATCAAGGAGCTGGCAGATGAATCGATCTCAATCTATCACTTTTTGATCGTCACCGATCTCGCGTGGTTCTGTACGAATGCTCACCTGCTATCGCTGGTGGTCACTCGCGGGTTCCGTGATAGCGTCAAGAGGACACACCCGCAGCGATGCAATCCCGAAAACACTGAAATGACTGCACGCCTGGCTCGCGCCCTACGGATTGTGCTGATGGCGGCCACTTTTATACTCCTTCTACTTGCATTCTGGGTCACTGGCTATGAAGATGTCTATTCTCCGGACCGAATGAGGTGCCCGATGAGATGCACCTTGGGAAAGAAGAAGGGCGGATGGCCTAGACACCTGATGGTAGCCAACATGACCTTGATGGCATACTTTTATGCACTACAAACCTTCCTCAGTTGGCGTACCGGTCGCATCTTTTGGATGGACCATATCAGAGGCTCACTGATCGACAAGCAAGGCCAACCGATCAATGTCTTGAATCCCGAAACAATCTTCAAACGATGGACTGAGAACAAATTCTTGAAGGCGCTGAGAATGTCGCTTCTAGCGGTTTGGTATTTCCTCGCGTCTGAAGTTGGGAACTTAGTGGGGTTAACTCTTTATTTTGGTTTCGGTGTCTACTCTCTTCTCGACGATAAGAGACGTTTAGGCAAAATGGGTGAGGTTTATACTGCCCATGGCGAGAGCGAGATTGTATACAGCCAGCTCGTTCCCATTTTCTTACTCATCATCCCCTTCATGGGCATCTTTGAGTCGCATGCCAGGCACTCGAAGACGGTCAAGGAGTCCGAGCTCAAGGAGGTGGGAAGTTGTACATCAGAGGGATCTTGAAAGCAAATTTGTTCCATGCGAGTGGTGAACCTTGAGGGAAAACAGGACGAAATGGACAGAACCAAGAAGACAGAATGACGAACATGATGAGTCTAATGACTCTGGTTGAGGCAGGGTAGGAGAACACCAAGCTATGCGGAGTGCCATAATACGCCGAAGATCGGATTACTTCTGAGTTAGAGAAAATGTCAGCATTTCTTTCGCAAGGTCAAAGCAACGTGGCGGTGTTCATCGTGAGTTCGCTCTCAGGGTTGGTCAGCACGTTCCCATCGTTTCCCCTTCCGGCGATGTCACTGATCGTTGAAGCGTTTGGCACTTTCAACCACCAAGAGGCGCAAAAGGAGAAACCGTCAGCCGGCAAGGCTGATGTCCCTTGAGACAAAAGAAGCCACAACAGGCCGCCGGTGGTTCTGAAAGCGTCGGCGTATCACCAAAAATTGGGATCAGGGCTGAACGGGAGGAAGATATGGGTGCAGGCACCGACATTTGCCCAGCGCCACAACGCTAGAGCGCGACATGTCTCATTCCCCGGCCTTCACGCGCATGCCAATGAGAGCGCCACCCATTCCTGACACTTTGGCTTTGACGCTGATGTCCCGCCTCCGTCAAGCTCTTCTAAACGCGGTCGGCGTAGCGGTGGCTGAGCGTAAGGTCGCGTTTTACAGGTTCTTCCGACACGAGACGATGAGAAGGCGGGCCGAGGATGTCATGCCAGGCAGAGGTGCGACTGAGCCTTCTGTCGTACCAAAGTAGACGAAAGTCAAGATTTCTTGCTGCGGCTTGTCTTGAGTTCTGACGAGCATGCAACATTCCCTGCAACTCATGCAGCAGAGATCACGACGATCAGTTGGCCCCCTCAAGGTGTATTGAACCTCGTGAAGCTAAGGGGTGGATTGTCAGCCTCCCGCCAAGCTCGCATACCCAATCCGAGGCACGAGTGTATCGGCGAATCTGATATAAGACGACCGTCACTCCTTTCCCAAGCAGGAGGTTAAGGACCGGACGACATCAAAACGTGCATTCACCTTATAGATCACCGTCATCACTCCAGTCAACATTGCCTCCCTCGACCGTGCTCACAGCCCAGAGACCTTGCCCGCAGCCATATCAACCCATCCATCACCCAGTACTTGCAAGACGGGGCTTCATTCGCACTCACACACACTCATATACACCCATACAAACACTCACAATGCGTCCCTCAACCTACCTCGTCGCAGCCCTCTGCGCGACAGCAAACGCCTTGCAAGCCATAGAAGTACCAAACCGCGCCAGCGAAGCCATAGCAGCCGCCAACGCAGCCATCAAGGAACGCCGCGACCTCAACGCCTGCACATCCGTCGCAACCTCCCTCCTCCCAAAAATCACCGACAACGTACCCACTCCGCCCGCCGACGTGGCCGCCTACCTTGCGCTCTCAGTGACCATCACGGACGCCTGCTCCGACCCGACTATCACGGGATCCATCGGCTCCGCGTACTCGACCTATGCATCGTCGTACACCTCGTGGAGAGATAAGCACATCACCGACTTCCGCGCGCTGTGGCAGGCCTGCAGCGACGTTCCTGGAATCGTGGACGTTTTGCCTACGGGTACGAATCAGTGTAGCTCCGTCGTGGCGCAGATTACGAGCGCGGGGCCGGTCAACGGCGGCGGATCGGGGGGTATCGGGGGGTCGCATAACGCTGCTGCCAAGCCTAGGGAGACCGGGGCTGTTGTTGCGGCGGCGGCCATGGCTGGATTCGTTGTTGCTGCTATTCAGTGAGAGTTGACTTGATGCGTGTGCCTTTACCTGAAGAAGAATGGAACGTGGGAAATGGCCATGAAGACGAGGAACGGAAGCTTTTACTGGCACTAGTTGATACCTTGATTGAGGAGGATGTAATGAGATTTATGGCATTGCTGGGTATTTCACGTCCTTTTCAGATGGCATCAAACATTAAGGAGAAACATACTCGATACTTTAATTCCCCTCGTTGAAGCTGTCCATAAAGACTCCGTATACGCCCGCTTCCATCTGGTATCTTAGTGTTTCCTCCCATATGTCTTTTCGCATACTTGACATTATCATTAGCTTTGTTTCCAAAATATCTACAAGAATTCTCCCTCATCATAACAGGACGGCAAAATTCCAATTCTCTACCGCTGCATGCGACTTTTTCAAGTCCCGCTTCAGCCAGCACCGCAGCTCCGCGGCGCCGTTGATCATCACGTTGCCCCACGATACGCCGGTACACTGGGCCGACTTTGCGCAGATCTCCATGCAGTCGCCCATGGTGCTCGCCTGCGTGTTGGACATGTCGATGGCGCCGTCGTCGCCGCTGTAGTCGACCCCGCAGACCCGGAGGAAGCGCTTGTCGGAGCCGATGACGTTGTAGACCGTGTTGTCCGCGTCTGGGCAGATTGCATTGCCGCTCGAAGTTGCTGTTGGAGATGGCGTTGATGTGGAGGTGCTGGTCACCGAGGTTGGAATCGATGTTGATGCTGTCTCGGTCGCAGTTGCGTCGCTGCCGCTCCGTGGCATGGAGGAGCTGGACATTGTGGGCACGATCATTGTTGTTGATGTCGAGCTTGCACCAGTAGTTGGCGTGGGCGTTGAAGTTGAGCTTGAGGAGAGCTTTGTTAATCGACAGGTCCACGCGCATGTCAAAGTTCAAGAGAAGATGAAGCACATACCTCGTCGTCGCGGCGCTCTGGTCCGACTTTTGATTCGCGCCAATGCCGGCACCAACACCAATACCAACTCCGAGAACAACCGCAACAATCAGTGCAACGAGCAACCAAAACACCCACATCGTCATACCGCAGCACTTGCGCTTCCTCTTGCGATCGCTATCCTCCTCGTCGTGATCGAACACGCTCTGCCGATACCCCCGCGTCCGAGCAGCCTTGTCACCGCCGGTGCCATCAGGTAGCGGCGGCGTGTCCTCGCGGTAGAACGTGAATTCTTCATTGTTCATGGGCGTCGGGTCGTCGCCGGCCCAGTAGACGCTGGGTATCGATGCTTTGCCAAAGATGGATCCCTTTGCGCTCCGGATGGTGGCCGCTTTGCGGGGTGACGGCACGGTGCGTTTTGCTTTGAGGTCGCGGGGGACGATCGGGTCCGGTTCGTCCGGCGGGGGAGGGCGGTCGTTCATCATCTTGTTACCGATGATTCCTGTCCTCTTGCCTCCTTACGTTGATCTGGTCGTTTCCGATTCCTCTAGTTGGATTCCTCCAATTGGATTTCCCTCTAGTATTGCCCAATCCCTATTCGATCCCGAAGCAAGAAGTTGGCAATTGCAATTGCCGATGCCAGGCTTTGCAGACAATGATTACCAGAGTTGCTTTCTTTCGGCGACAAGGCTGTTGGCGTTGCGTGTAGGTTGGGTTATACGGAGAGATCCCGCACCATTATCTCGGCCTTCCCGGGACGAGGACAGAGTTTCGTAGCCTTGCCGTGGCTGGACCCTTGATATAAAAGAAACGAATGTATCTCGAACAAATGCGACCTTGTTTCAAACGAGCGAAAGTGGGCGCGCCCTGGGAAGCGCAATGCGCCGCGCTGCCGTGAATTTGAATTTGGGGGTCCGGTTTTCTCTCTCTGCCCGTATTCCTAAACCCCAGCCCCGTCACAATGTCGAGCGGGAAAAGAGTGAACCGCTTTGTGGGATCGTTTCGCCTTCAATTGAATGAATGAAATTGAAGCGAAACGTAATGAATGAGAATGAGTGAAGGAAGGGGAAACAGGAAGAATGAAAGGTAAGACAGAAACGAAAAGTGGGCAAACAGAGTCAACCGTTACCCGCGAATCCATGATCCGTTCAGGAAACTCTCCTCCTGGCCCCCTGTTGCTGGGCTTTCTCCATCAATAAAAGGACCTATATAACAGAGTCCGGAAGTGGTGGTGCCCCTGTTGTGATAATTTCCCGGGCCTGGGGCATGATGTGACGGACTAGGCCGCTTTGGCACGTCCAAGCAATCTACACCATGGAACCGCGGTTTTAGGGGCAAGGATCATGAAGGTGTTGGTTCGTGGTTCTTGACCAGTATGAGAAATCAGTTGCGTTGGACAAGTTGAAGCACCGAAGTGAAAGAAGTAAAAGATCAAGTGAGAGATGACATCCAGAGATCGACCTGTCCGACTGGAATGCGAGCAAACGGCGTGGTGCCCATACTTTCGGGATGTTCGCCTGCCTCACGCGAGGAATGCAATGCGACTGTGACGGTCGACCCGACTCACCATTCCCAAAACCACCGATCAAGACAACGCTCGGCGGGCTGTTTTCCTCGACAAGTTAGCTCCCCCAAGCAATTGGCTTACCCCCTACCCTCATCGAAAAGGAACGGTCCTAGCGCATCCAGACCAGACAGGCACACAGATAACAAGACGAAAACATGTGCGAACTCGAAAGTGCGAGCCAGCCGTGCCAGCCACCGGGTGCTAAAGAAAGCACCTTGTGGTGGACGCGAAGGAAGTGTGGGAGTCTGACTTTGTCGCGCTGGCGCCGCGAGTTTTGTACCTTTGCGCCCGAGTCAACCCCTCATCCCTCCCATAGTGATTTAAAATGATCCTTTGGCCCCCCTCCACTCTTCTAACAGACGGTACGGATTCATGTGAGTTCTAGCCCTGCTTCCCAAGATGACGGTCCGCCGTGCATGAGCCCGCGCCGGACATCTGTTCGCTTTGGCGTGCTTTTCGTTGCGCTTTGCCTGGCCTCGATCGCTTCCGCTTTCCCGCGACGGCAACGGACTGTGCTACAGTTGAAGTGTTGAGTGGCGCAAAATCTCGAACCCCTCATTTTGGAAAGAGCAAAGAGCCTCAGTGCTTCACTCATATTCGTTGCCGTGGTCACTTGATCCAAGCTGCGGCAGGGTAAGGTGAGCAAGGAGCAGAGGTAAAGGGCAGAGAGGAAAGGGAACCGTTGGAAGCATTTGGAAGAAGGGAACTTGAACAGAGTCATGGCAGTGGTATGTGCGGAGGAAGTGTTCAAACTAGCAGAGTTTGCGATTCATGAAGGGACCGTTCATCTCAAGTTTTTCATCCCAACGGTGTCCCTGCGAGGAGCCCAACCTCGAAAATATTCCATGGGAATACTGAAAGGGCAAGGGAAACGAACGAGCTGGGGGAAACGAGCGACAAAAGCCTGCTTTCCAGCCTCGCTAACTTTGAGAATAACAACAACACTCAACTCTTGACGCCCGATAATCAAACTCCCACGGCCCAAAGCAACCTGCTTTCACAGCATTCCATGGCCCAAGCCCCTGTCCAAGCCCTTGTCGTCTTTTTTCCTTGCGAAAGAAGGCCATTGCCAGAAGAAAAAAAATCTCCGAGCTTTGGAAGCCCTGGAATGCAGCCAAGAATTCTTCTTCCTCTAATTATGGCTGAACCGCTCTGCCACTGACGCCTGAGAGCTGAAAGCCTTGTGTTTGTCCTCGGCTGTTCGAGTCTCCGTAACACTAACAGTAAACAGGTTCCCGTTGCCATTGGGAAATGAAGACGAGGTCGGAACGGGTCTACTAGTGAACATGACGAGAAACTGTCAAGGAAGCCCTCTGCTCTCTTGGTGTCCTCTCCGAGGTCTCCAGCCCCCAGTCCCAGGGCGATCGCTGCAAGTCGGGCATGAGGTGGTGTGGATCATCTCCACGAACATCCCGGCATTCCGTTCATCGGGCACCAACTCGACGCCGCTCTCTTGAGATGAAGTGTTGATGCCAATCAAGTCTTCCTCCCTTTGGAAGCTTCCTTTAAACATGCACGTCGTCCCAGAGCGAGTGGCCACTGTTGCATGACTCCCGCAAGACCTTTCCTTGTCTGCTCTTATATTCGCTGCGTTCTTGCTGTTTTCTTTGGGAAATTTTCTCAAAAGGCCTGTCCTTACCGTCCCATCCCGCTCCCGAACCAGACCAAAAGAAGCGTGAAGCCATCGTCAAGTTTTTTTCTTTCAGCTGCAGTGGGGATTTCATTTTGATTATCATTTTGGCCCGTGGACTACAGTATGACCCATCGACAGGCCCCGCCGCAGCCGGCCCGGGGCTCGCGGCCCCAGACCGAGAAGGTATCCAGCTCGGCCTCCAAGAGCAAGGGAACTAAAGCTCCGGCTCCGGCGCCAGCTCCGGCTTCCAAGTCCGCGAGGCAGACAACTCCTATCGCTGCACCGAAGCCCGTTCGTCCTGTTTCTTCTCACAAGCTTCAGCCACCGGTGCAGCAGTGGACGGGGAACCCAAGCCCTCCCTCTTACACCAGCTTCAACGTTCCGCCACCCGCAAGTCCAGTACCAAAAGCCGGCGCCAACGGCCCTTCGGCTCCCCCGAAAGCTCCCTTATCTGGCCTCGGCCGTGTCGCCGACCTCCGCAGCCCGGGACCCGGCGCCCTCACTAGCTTTCCTCCACCTCCGCCGACACCGCCACAGAGGGAGCCCACTGGTTACTTCCCAGCGGGTGCAGGTCAGCAACAACAGCAACAACTATCATCAGCACAAATCAAGGCGGCCGCAGCTAGTATCCCGCCTAGTGCGGCCAATGGAGTCCTGACACCACCCGAAAATGCGAAGAGGACTGGGGCACCTGAACCGCGGCCTGGCGTGATCGACTTTGACAACCTCGAAGAGACGCTTCAGAACCTGCGCTTCGCGCCCTCGCCAATGCTGTCTACTATCTACTCCGCCCCGTCGACCCCTCGCGACGAGCTCGCCACGCCAGACTTCACCGCCAGCACCACCACATCGTGCTTCACGCCTCCCTCCACGAACCCGACCCCTGAGCCCGTGACGCCGTTGGATCTCACCCCTCGAGGACCACCAGCGCAAAAGCAGCAGTCAAAGAAGGAACTCACAATGTCGCCCACTAGACCGCGCGCCAACTCTCGAAGAGCCAGTCCGCCCAGCAGGAAGCGAGGACGCGGCGTCGTCGCCTGTATCGATAGCCCCGTCACCTTTTGCACGACGTGGTATGCGCACCCTACTGCGCCAGACTTCTCAATCTGCTCAAAGTGCTACGAGGACCATCTCGTCGGCACCCGCTTCGAGCACGATTTCAGGGGCAAGATCTGCGATGATAACAAGCCGCGGGTCTGCCGCTTCAGCAAGCCCCGCGTCAGGGACCATCTTCTCCGCAACACCCTCGCCACGGGACGCATCGAGGACCTCGTCACCTTCCTCCTCCACAGGAGCGCTGTTCCGGATTGTAGGGGCGCCGATGGAGCCAAGGGAAGCGAAGGCGCCAAATGGTATCGTCCGAAGAACAATGCCGTACCAAACATGGTTGTCTGCCAGGCCTGCTTCGAGGACCATATCCAGCCGTACCGCTTCGCGGCCAATTTTGAGCAGGCCACGGGACAAGCCACCAACGATGTCTGGTCCTGCGACCTCTCCACCCGTTACATCCAGAACATTTACAAAGAGGCGGCCGTCAAGGACGACTGGCTCGGCTTCACCAAGGAAGCCCTCGCTAGGATGAACCTCCCCCCTTGTGCCAAACGCCAAAAGGTTACCGTCACCTCCCGCAAGTGGTTCACGCCCACGGCCGCGGGCCACGACGGCGTCCTCGTCTGCGCCGCTTGCTACTGCGACTTCGTAGCCGGCACCGGCGAGGAAGGAAAATGGTGCGACGCCGGCACGAACCTCGCCTCACGATACGGCAGTCTCGTCTACTGCGCGCTGGGCCACTTCAACATTGGCATCGCAATGTCCTGCGCCACCGAGGCCAAGCAGTACTCCATCTTCTGGAAAGCCCTCGACGCCGCCTGCAATGAGGAGTTTTGCAGCCCGCAGGGCATCACAGACGGGACGTGGTACACGTTCCCCTCCCACCCAGCCGAGTTCGGCATCTGCGCCACCTGCGTGGCCAACGTCGCCGAACCCCTCGGCCTAAGCTCTTCTCTCGTGCCAAAGTGCGGCGTGTCATCCGGCACGACACTTCTGTGCTGCTTTAACCCCGCGAACCCGCGCTTCGCCCCTTACATGACGAAGCTTCTCGAGGGCCACTTCACAGCCGACACCCAGCCGCTTGAGTCCTACGCCCTCGAGTTCGCCAGCCTGCCTCTCTGCCCGCGCGACGAGGATTTCCGTGACAGGCGGTGGTACGGATGGCAAGACTGCACAATTTGCCCGTCGTGTTACCACGAGTCCATCCGCGGCACTACACTGGCGGCCGCCATGCCGCTCAAGGGCGTCACCGTGGCCGCGAGCCTCATGTGCGAGATGTACAGCCCGCGCATGCGCAACCTCTACGCCCAGGCTTGTGCCCGTAACGACCCATCGGAACTGCTCCGGGTGTCTAAGGCCCGTCGGGCCGTCTATGTCGAGACGGTACCTACGATCCGGCAGATGATTATGGAGGCGCAGATGGCGTTGGGGCAGCAGCGCGTGTTGAATGTTGCAAGCTCGACGAGCCGGGCTATGGGACAGGCGAAGGAGGTTGTGATGCCGAGTCAGGGGGTGTATAGTGTGCCCAGCGTTGGATTCGGTTTCTCGAACCACTTTGAGGCTCAGGGGGCCTCGTACAGCAAGCAGGCCAACTTGATCATGGCGGAGTATGGGTCGGGATCGCGGACGCATGTTATTGGGACGTTGGAGAAGAGATGGAGAGAGGTTGAGTGAGTTAAATGCCTTGAATGAGCGAGGATGTACATGCATGTTTTTTCTTTGTCTAAAGATACCACTTAGAATATTGAAAAGTCTTTCCAAAAGATCCATCAACTCTAGCCTCACTTGCACTCTTTGATGTTCTAACACCAGCATAGGAGCACGGGATATTACTGCGTCAGCTTCGGGTACGCACTCAGAGCTGCCTGTCCGCCAGTATGCAAAAACAGCGTCGCCTTTCCATTAAACCCTCCCGCCTTGGCAGTATGCAGCAAACCAGTAAATGCCTTGCCAGTATAAACCGGATCCGTCAGGATCCCCTCCGTCCGAGCCAATGTCTTGATGCCCTCCGTCGTTCGCTCATCAAGGTGGCCGTACGAGCCTCCAAGGTACTCGTAATCGATCTCAAAGTCGTTTCTCGTGATCAACTTGGGATCCAGCCCAACCTTCTCCGCTGTGGTCCTCGCAATATCCAGCACCATCTGTGCGACGTCGTCCTCGGCCTTCCTCAGGATCGAGTATCCGACTAGTCGCTTCCGCGCACCGTCACGGCCGACCTGCTGCGCGAGCTTGAAGCCGGCGACAAGGCCGCCCAGGGTCGATCCGGAGCCGACCGCGACTACTATGTTCCTGATATTTGTGCCATATTTGTCTTCCCACTCGAGAAGCTCAAAGGCCCATCTTGCGTAGCCTAGGCCGCCGAGGGGGTGTGTGCTTGCGCCCGCTGGGATCACGTATGGCTTCTGCCCGCGACTCTCAAGGGCGGTGACGGCGTCTTCTTTGCTCGTGTTTGGCGGGAAGGTCTCGGCACCGAGAATGGAGTTGAGCTGGATGTTTCCTGCGTACTTGTACTCCGGGTCCTCTGACGAAACGGCAGTAACGGGGAAGAGAGCGACCTATCTATCTGTCAGAGGAGACCTGCGCCATTTGAAGACGGGTAATTACGACCTCTATGCAAGAGGCATAGACTCACTTTCAAACCTAGCTTTGCCGCAGCCGCAGCGGTCTGGCGCATGTGGTTCGACTGGGTCCCGCCCGTCGTGACTATTGTATCCGCACCTTGATCGACAGCGTCCGCCAAGACGTATTCTAATTTTCGCACCTTGTTGCCTCCGAACGCCAGACCAGAGTTACAGTCATCACGGGCGATATAGATGGCCCCGTCCTTGGTCCCCTCCTGCCCAGGTAGTCGGTGCAGCTGTTCAATGTCTACCGGCCGGTCATAAGTCAACTGGAGACGAGGGATCTCGCTGAATGGATGTGGAAGATTGACCATGTTTACTTGATCTCTAGCTTCATTCAAAGGATATGGTTCGGAGATATTCTGAAAGATCTTGGTCTTTTGGTTTGAGGCGCGAGAGTTGTGGCCTCAACTTGAGACTTTGGAAGAGGGGCCATCTAAGGTGAGATGAGTGACCCCGCTCCAGCTAATTCTATGTGAGCCTATGACGTGCGATTTGGGATAAACGTCGTGTAATTTGTCAGCGCTGGTGGTTTTGAACTTGGCTGTTCACGATTAGATACTGTGGTACGTCGATGTATTCAATCCACGTTCATATGATGTCAAGTAGATACCGACGCACCTGACCAAGTAGCGCTCGAAACGTCAAATCTCAACTACATAGCCTTGAATACTGTCTTGTGAGAGCACACACTTGTTATCTAATTGTTATCTGAGCAGAAGGATACAAATCCACCTATGGTCTATCACTATGGCTGGGAGTCACGACACCATCGTGTTCCCTGGAGACTCGGAATTTAGACAAAGTGCAGGCCATTCAGCGACCGCTCTTAGTTCGGCGCGCTCAATATCGATGGACTGCTCGTCTCCCGCAATCTTGCCCAGCCTTACAGGCCGCAGGAAGTCGAGTCAGACTTTATTTCGGCCATCGAGGTATTGCACAGGTAAGTTGAGAAGCAGCCTATTCTACTGCTTGATGCCAAGCACCCTTCCTATCTTACCTTCGACATCTTCGTTCCCCTACGCGCGCCTGATACCTCCTCCGCAAAAACACAACCCCGACAAAGATCCCAGGTACAAATTACCGGAGACATAACAGCAAAAATGAAGTGGGCAATTATGTACTGGCTCCTGCCTCTCGCCTGCATGGCCCAAATTCCCGTTGACCCGCTCCCTTACACACCCCTCGGGCCCAATCCCACCCAGAAGGTGTTTCCCACCACGACCTGGTGCGCAACAGTAACGCCCACCGAGATTCCTGGTGTAAAGCCCAACGTAACCCTCTCATGTACAACATACGCCCCGGAACCGACAGTATTTGCTCGATTCAACCGCATCCCGAGGGCCCGAGGCCAGGCACGATGCTGGTACGATAGCTACGTCGACAGGATCGAGATCGAAAAGCGCACGCTGAACAACCAGGCCGAAATTCTCAAGGGTGTCTACGAGTGCCAGGATAGGTGTCAGCAGCCTCTCTCGAACGGCAAAGAGTGCAAGTATGCCGTCTACGTCAAAGCAGGCCCTAGATCGAAAGACCTTTGCTTGTTGGACAATCTGGTTTACGAACCGTTAGCTGTTAATTACCGTGGCCCGTT
Organism: Colletotrichum tamarilloi; assembly: GCF_030869305.1. NCBI lineage: Eukaryota > Fungi > Ascomycota > Sordariomycetes > Glomerellales > Glomerellaceae > Colletotrichum > Colletotrichum tamarilloi. Next base: position 102,303 of record NW_026849480.1, on the reverse strand, counting down.
TGATTCTTGGCTCTGCATTGGCAGCGAGAAGATGCTGCCCGAAATTGAAGATGCTCCAGATGTAAGTTCAGATAGTCGGTAGACGATCAGGATTAACCCGTAGCTGATAATTTCAGACGAATGAGGGGGAGATATAAGCTCTTTGGGCGTAGGATTATCGATCAGTTCTGCACTGAAATTCGACGCTTGGCAACATCAGCACCATCAAGGCGAAATTCGAGGTACCGTATTCAAATGGATAATGCACGATAGGGGCAAATGCAGACGGATCTTACCAACATCAAATCTTTCCGACACGGCAGCTCAATTCAACCCGTAATCTGATCGACATACACCGCATCATGCTACGGGGATTGCAGGTAATAGCTGATCAGGATATAAATTCACCGGGAATGTCCCAATCTGTGCGAAGTATCTTATTCTTAGATGTAAGAATGAGGGAATCAGAAATGATTACTGCGTCCACTTCGCTAGCATTGAGCCCTTTTGTGAATCGATCTCTACACCATGCCGAGTCAAAGCGGATCTCAAGTCGAGCAAAAACCGATGAACATCACGGCAGCGGGCCTGAGAGTTTTCACATATGCGATCCGAAACAAAGTTAATTATGCAGCTGGCGTGCTCAAAAGATTGTAGGGATCGACAATGCTTTCTGATAAGCCTTAGAGATTATATCCCTTGAGAGGAACCAGACTCCTCGAAAGGAGATAATTGAAACGACAGTAAATGCTAAGGTATATGTTCCATAGCGCCTAAAATATGCAATCCAAATCCATAAACACAGATTTCATACCCTGTTGGATGTTATGTTCGTAAAAAGCCAGATTATTCGTCAAGAACCCCCCATCCCCAAATTTACAAGAAGAGAGCGCCAACGGCAACGGCACCAATCAGGCCGAGACCTTGAGGCGACACAACACCCGCAGCATTGGGGGTCTGGGAAGTCTGACCGCCCGCCGTGGTCGGGGTGGTACTGCTGCCGCCGCTGTTGCTGCCGGACCCGGATGCGGAGGTCTGAGTCGGGGAAGAGGATCCGCCGCCGACAGCGCCGGGGGTGATGGTTGTGGTGAGTTGGGCCGAGGCAGTGGGGCGGGCCGCTGAGACGGACGGGGTTGTAGACGCGTAGGATGCGGTCGAGGCGTAGGAGGTGCTGGCGAACCCGCAGGTTCTCAGGATGTCGTTGATATCTAGGTCGATGTGTGTCAGTATAAAACGAGATTGAATGATGATGTGTTGTGGTTCATCTGCTTACCATCTAGGTCATCTCGGTCACGGACGTTCTGGTCCATGCAGCTTGCGCAGAGTGCGGCATACTGGGAGACGTTGATGCTGTTGTTTGTGCAGACGCACTGGGCCTCAAGACGGTCCTCGGTCAGGTCATCTCTGACCAGGTCGTCATTCACCTCGCAGGCTTGGCCGAGGTCGTAGATGGGACGGCAGACCGCCTGGCACTGGGTGGGAATATCATCGTTGTCGAGCTGGAGGTCGGCCTGGACGAAGGCGACGGCAGCAAGGGACAGGGCGACGCGGTTGAAGTGCATTATGGCCGTTGTAATTATTTTCTGGGTGACTAAAGTCGATTTCAGGTTGGAACTGGTTAAAATATGTCACAATGAGTTGATGTTGAAATTGTTGATGGTGTCGGAGTGCTGATGTGAATCCAGGATGTAGAGCAGGATGATGCCGGATATATACTCATGTTTCGGCGAATGACTCTCCTCCCAGGGGCGAGGATCCATGGATCAACAACTCAGAGTCGATCAACGGCAGAATAGACAGACAGACCACGTACGAAGAGCATGACCGTGTCTCGGGCAGCGACCGCGCATCGTCACTCAGAGGCTTGGGTCTTGGTTGGTCCCTTGGCGCTGGCAGTTCTCCATCTCCGCAGCTTCCACTCAGTTTGCCGCTATTCGAAAGTGGATTTCGATGAGGGAAGCCAAGAAGCCCCCTAGCTGCCCCAGCCTCAATTGACGACTCAACATCCCGGGCATTATTCGACGGTAGTTTCTCGTTGTGTGACCGATTTGCTAAAACCCACTGAACAAGTCTAAATTGAACACGCGCTAATTACCTAAAGTTGAGCTCTCGGCAAGTGTTGCTTGGGGGCCTTTCGGTGCTTGTTGGTTGTCAGATTGCTCTCCGTTAGAGCCCTATATCATCTTTGTTCTACCTCCGCCGTCCCCGAATCCCCAGGAAAGCTTAATATGATACGACTAGGGCCCCTTGTGAGCAGGTGAACAGTCACAATTTGCCGACTCTAAGACGGATAAGTGTCGCGTGCTACAACTGACAGCATAATAATTACGGACATGACCGCTTAGGCAAGGTCAATGCCGGCCGACAGCCGGGCGAGCAGCCCCAAACACCTGAAGTGGCGCTATAATAACCAACCAACAAAATGCCAGAGGTAAATGCGTATCACGGGTGCAAGACAGTTGCGTTACTTTTGTGCCTCTCGTTAGCACATAGAGTACCATTTGCCAAGGTGAAGAACATGGCTGTCTACGCGTATGCTTAGCCTTCTCGATATGAGGCATGCGAAGCAAGATCCATCACTGAACTTGGACATCTCGCCTCTTCCAGAAGCTAGCAGCCGTGGATCTTGCCAAGACCCATTGCCCCGTCGACTAAATCTTCGTTATTTTGATTATCGCCAATTTAATGTACTTTGGTTACTTGCAGAGAGGTAAAGTAATCGCTACAAACCGTACGTAAAAATTTAAGATCAGAAAACTCGCCGCCGGCACATCCCCGCCAAGCACAGCAGAGCCACGGCGACACGCACCAGCCCGCCTCCCAGGCTCCGGCAACCATAGAAAACATGCATTCCGACAGGCGTTCCGTAAGGGTTTCTTTCCGACTGGATCACCGACCTAACGCTACCCAAGGATCCCAAGAAAAAGATCCGAAGATGAGCTGTCCTGTTTCACATCTCTACTTGGCGCATAGTGCCGGAGAGGGAGAGCCTTGTACATAGTCAGTCCAGTACTTTGTTGTTTACGGTTCGTCCAGTCATGTTCTCAAAGCTTGAAGGGGGTGTTCCCTGTCAGATATATCAGCTTACCACTCAGTGCCCTCAAATGACGCTGGGCTGCGGATGATCGACACCGCGTCCTGCCACTGGGATCAGCATCGGCGCAAAAATTTGACCACTAACAGAGGCTTTTTTTTGTCTTGGGATGCGGATTGTTCACTGGATGTTAGTCTCCGCCAGCCTTCGTCAAATCCACGCAACTCTTGACGCTATCCCCAGCTTTTCTTGCAGCTTCATGGGTAATTCTATTCGCAGAGGGACAGTCGAAGCAGCTTCGAAGCGGGGTAGCTCTACGTTTTCCCAAAAAGGCTGCAAAACTTCGCGGTGTCTCCATGTCTGGGCTAGCTGAGAGGAGGTGCGGGTACTGTGATGCTAAATTTAGGGCCTCACGATGCGCTTGCATCTTGGCACTCTGTCAAAAGAAATTTCAACCGACAAACAAAATTCGACACAAGGTCCAATGGAAATTTGAGGTCAAAAAAGCTTCAAACTTTGATTATGATCGAACGAACTTTTGGGCTTCTAGAAGTTTAATCGCAGCGAAAGAAACTACCGTGAGCTACTTTGTCCGGACAATTGTCGTCTATTTGCTGATCTCTCCATGGGGTCCACGCAATATGCCAAGACATCACTGAAGCTTCGCCTCGCTGGAAAAGACGGGCGAACGAGAAGAAAGCGAATCAAGTTGGATACAACAATCAGAATTGCGTAAAAGCCTCAATTTGGTATGACAGGAATAGACTCAGAGTGGGGACATCCGACTTGTACCTGTCCGGAAGCCAGACCGCAACTTCACGATCTATATTCGTCTGGTTGGGCTGGTCATGGAGTTGTTCTCTTGACCATTTAGGCGGCTTGATTGAGCCCGATTGCTTGAAAGGTCTGCGTCGAGATCTGCGCATCGTCTACCAATACAGGGAAGTCCCAGCTCATCAAGGTTAAGAAGATTGGTCGTCATCTCGTGATCATCATACGCGTACGAGGTAGAGGCTTAGTACAGTTTGCAAGACATAAGTTTAAGTAGTGAGAAAATTGGAAGCTACGTCTAGCAGTGTCCGCTTCCTCATGATGTCCCGGATAGTGTGTTCATCGAGTAGGTAACCTGGGAAAACCGGATAGAGCAGAAACAGCAACATCGCCTGACTCAATGCGGGCTGGATAGAATACATTGAAGTTGCCTGTTGTCGCTCCAGTCAAGCATGTCACCACAAAAGCCGAGTTACGATGTCACGAGATTTCTCGGTACGACCTGGATCATTTGAGTTTCTGAGATAAAAAAAAGTCTGTTTCATCAATGTCGAATGGATACATCACTTGAAGGAAGTATCAAGTTTAACCATCGAAGACAAGCGAATTGAAAGTTTAATAGACTGGAAGTTGCGGAATCGTGTACGCGCTGCTTTTCATCAATGCTAGAACACGATTCCATTCCTAGAGAAGACGGTGTGCAGTGATTGCTGACGTTTGCCCATCGTAATCCTATAAGTAGAATGTCGTCTGGAAGGAGATCTTTCTTGATGTCTACGAGCTTCACCGAGGAAATGACTACAGGTACTTCTCAGGAAACCTTGACACCCGCGCTTCTTCATGGTGATCTTACAACCCATGGCATATCAGTCAAAGTGACTCTTGAGAGATTTCTCTCTTTCGCCGCTTGGAAGTGGTAAAACTTTTGCCTTAGTAGGACGTTTGCTCAGACGGGAGTTGAGAGATATGCGTCACGCAAGTAGTTTTACTGCTATAGCTACTATCAACACTCGGTCAACAACGATGAGATGATGGTTGTCTGATAGGATTAAGTTTACAGTTCGCTCAAAACGAATCACTATCACTGCAAAAAGCTAAGCTGTCATTGTCGTAGTCTGTAGATAAGCCCACGTATGCAGGCCACAGGACCTTCCGCCATAATTACTAGAAGTTAGTAATTGGGCCAAGAACTGAACCTGATGAACTGTCATATCGAGTGCTAGATAAAGTCAAGATTTACCTCTTCAGTTTTCTCCAGTGCTGATCCATTTAGCACCTTTAATTAGGTACAGCACTTAGAAATACCACGGCTTTGATACATGATAACTTAGATTAATACGCGAGTTATACTACCTTTTATGACTAAAACGTATCTGCAAACCAGTGTGACATTATCCAGCACTCGATGGGATAGTACCCAGAGGATATACACGCACTTTAAGGCTCCTACTCGTAGCTCATTCAGGGTCAACTTATTCAAGCCGCGCCTCATCACCATGGATGCCTTTGCCTTTGAATTGTCAAGCTCAACAGAATTTGAGTCGCAAAGATCGGTGGCAGATCATGGGGGTAGCAACTTGTTAGTTAAGTGTCATTTGTATAAATTCACTCAATATCATCAACCAACTGAGTTTTGTGTGAATATCTCTGGGCCTGTATTCTGATTCAAATCTATAAGATGATGATATCAGTGATAGATTGATTTTATATGTCATTTGACGGAACGCTAAATACTCTCTCAAATCGCAACTATGAACAAATATGTCGCTTCTCGTTTGTAGAAAATTGAAGTCGTAAAATGTACTTTACAGTACTGTCGAGATCCCACCTATCTCAACTGCTTGGCTCAGAAATTTCAACCCGACCATGAAGCTTGCGGGCTGCTCGACTGTCTGGGGTTGGTGGAGGTTGGTGACATGGGCTCTTCAGGTTGACCGGATTGTAGATGAGCTACCAGAGAACCCATCCGAGCACCTGTGTTGACTGTTCAGATTCAAAAACTGAATGGCTGTTTCTCATGAATCTCTCTCTGAAATCAGTCAAAAACCACGACAACTTTGTTCGCTTTGCCTGATTTGGCCAACTCCAACGCATCTATCGCCTGGTCAAACGGGATTTGATCACTGACGATCTCCGCGTACTTGTCCCAGTTGTCGACGATATCATCTGTGACCTCGAAAATCTCTGTCGGATATCCCACGCTGAAAACAATCGTCAATTCCGTCGAAATCAACTGTGCAAAGTTTAACTCCGTTGGCTTTCTGTGGACTCCTACCACACCAAATGTGGCGCCTCGCTTCGCCATCTTGCACACCTGCGCAGGGACCGGCGGTGCGCCCGCCGCGTCCAGAAAGATATCGGTACCAGGGCGAGTGCCTCGGTTTTGTGCCGTCGCTCCGTCTCCTTGCAACTCAACCAACTTTGCCGCCAGATCTTCAGCTTCAGCTGAGTTGACGACAGCATCGGCGCCGACTTTGAGAGCCTTTTCGAGCCTCGCGTTGACCACGTCCACGACGACAATGTGGCTCGCCCCCTTTCTGCGATACCCCAAGACCGCGCCCAGACCGATGGGCCCCGCGCCAAAAACCACAACCTTGCAGCCCGGTTTCGGGCTCGTCCTGTTTACCGCGTGCAGGGCGACCGCCATGGGCTCGTTTAGTGCCGCAATGTGCCAGGGTATGCTCTTCGGAATCTTCTTCAGGTGCTTCCGTGGCTCGTAGTTGTAGATGACGACGTATTCGCACAGCGCACCCTGCGCACCGCCCGAGCCCAAGAGGCCGTCTTGAAAAACCATTGTGTCTACCACGACATGGTCGCCGACTTCGACGTCTGGTGACTCAATGCCCGCTCCGATTTCTGCAACTTCTCCTGCTGGTTCGTGGCCGAGGGGCGTACAGCCCTGGTAGGGCGGGATGCCGCCGTGATCGGTGTACAGGCTGTCTGAGCCGCAGATACCGCAGGCTTTGATTTTGAGGAGAACGTCCTTAGGGCCAGCTTCGGGCTTCGGGTGGTCGACCCACGACACAACACCGGGCGCCGTGATTTCAACACGCTTCATGACGGGCTCAGGCTGGGACTGAACAAAGAGAATGTAAGAAGATGGTCGCTAGAAAACAGAATTACTTTTAGAGGAGAGTTGGAGCAGAAGGCCATCCTCTTGTGAGGAACATGTGTCCCGCCCATGGTCTCTTATATTCTATTTCCTCTTCGGTTTCAATTGACTTCATCGTATGGAAAGCGAGACCGATACCGAGACATCGTGAAGACGCAAATGAGAGGTAGCTGAGTGCGAAAGGGGGGGTATTCCGACGAAGGTTGACAACTGCTCCCCGAAACTAGCCCCCCTTACCATTTTGCTGGGGCCCCCTAGTTTAGTTCTGGATGCCACGAACCTTACTTTGGAGTTCGGGAAGTGGTTCAGTGCAACACATGCTCCCATTGGCGACCCAAGGTAGTGACTAAGCGCTATCAAGAGCACTACTCCCGCCATTAGCCTTCGGGTTTAGGTTATGCTGCGGAGTACTCCGCCCGTGCCTTACTTCCAAGTTCCAGGACTCATCGTCGGAAGAAGAAATGACCGTGATAAGGGCATCATGCCAACAAAGCCCGCCAAGAAGATCTCGTGAGTTTCTGAGCCTCTATATGAGAGACAATGTGAAGATGACTGCTGACACTAGCTGTAGATGCAAGAGATGCCAATACCGAAAGGCATCTTGAACCCTCGCAACCTGAGTAGTCGTTACTTCACTGACTCGGCCTTCTGCGCTCATAGCTAAAATGCTCACGCACGGAGCCCTGCCAGAATTGCGCAACTGCTCAACAGACTTGCGAGTATCGAGAGGTCGACCGTAAACGACGGCCAGCGACACACGAATATGTCGTCAGCTTAGAGAACAGAGTCGCATGGCTGGAGTCGTTCATTGGCAAACTTCAAGCCGCGCCAAGCCCGGAGCGGGACAGCCTGCTAAAGACCGTCTCCTTCGGGGATCACCTCTCGGCCCCGGGACCAGCTTCAGTAGTGAACGTGAGCGAAGAGAGAAATCCTGAGCCATCTCGAGGCAGCAGCGAGAACCTTCAGGTCGACCTTGAGGGTTCGCTCATCTACCATGGTGCGACGAGTATCTATCGCGCCCATCTCGGGGTGCCAGCACGGGGCAACGCCTCACCCTCACGCGAGCTTTCTGAGAACTATGTTGTTGGTCCCGACTCAAATTTTGAGCATGTGGCGGAGCATTTCGGAATCAGCTTATACGACGAACTGGTAGATGACGCATTGATGCAGTTCTTCAAATGGCAGTACCCGCACTTCATGTTTATTTACCGAGAAGCCTTCTTGAGGGACCACTTTGGTGACCGGGTTCACGGCAAGTATTGGTCATCGGCTTTACTCCTGTCTATCTGTGCCCTGGGTACACTCATGTCACCAGACAAGCGCCACAGAGATGCGAGCGAGCAGTTCTTCTCCGCTGCCGAGAGCATACTCATCGTCTCCGGCTTCACGAAACCTTCAATCGTTACTGTACAGGGCTTCCTCTGCCTGGCATTCTACGAGATTGGAAGAGGAAATCTCTCAAAGGGATGGGGCTTTTCGGGTAAGTCCTTGCTTATGATGCCCAGTTCGTTGATACGTGATGTTGAATATGGGCGGGTCTAGGTATCGCGTTCCGCATGGCACAAGACATGGGGTTTCAGAGGGACCCGAAACATTGGGTATCCCACGATGCATCGCTAGCTACCGAGGAAGATTTGGAGATTCGCAGACGCATCTTTTGGGGATGCTACACTTCTGATAAGTTGATTAGCCTGATCCTTGGACGATCAGTCTATCTTTTCTACGATGACGCAGAAGTCGAAACCACCAACAGGCTCCCGTAGGTCCAAGATGTATATCTACGAGTTTCCACCTTACCATGTATTGACTGCCGATCAGAGACTTTCCAGAGATGAAGCCCTGGCTCTCTGCTGGGTTCTCGGATTATGACGGGGAGTTCGATGTCGTAAATCCCCTCATCCCGTGTTTCAAGGAGCAGATCCGGCTTTCCAAGATCATCGAGAAGATGCTTTCAAAGTTGTTCTCCACCAAGAGCAGCCTGGAGGGTATCGGTCGCCAGTCGTGTCTCGACAGCCTCAACTTTGAGCTGTGTAGCTGGTATGAAGCATTGCCGGACTGTGCGAAATGGAACAGATGGGAACCATCAAGCACCCTGCTCATCCCAAGCGTGGCAGCACTTCAGTTAGTTCAATTCCACTGACCCCCCCCCCCCCTTTTCTATCGCTTTGATCGTGCAAGATGGGGCTGAAAACTAATTCCACCATCAGTTTGCTCTTTCACAGCGTCCGCATTGCGCTAAATTTCGAGCAAGCGGTGTCTCATGACATTGCAGCTCTGAAGGACAACGCCCGCAAAGACTCCTTATCATCTGCGGAAGACATCGCACACATTGTACGGAAATACCGCAGCCAGTATGGTCTTGGACACAGCCCTCTTATGATGATCTACGGAGTCATGCAAGCGGTGAGAACGCTGTCGTTATTCGGCACGCCGGAAGAAGCTCAGTACTTGTTGCATGTTTTGGACGAATGTTCATCTGCCTGGACATTGGCCCACCAGGCGAAAGATAGGTTGGCACGAATCGAGGTGTGAGATGCTGTTGCAACTTTCCACCATCCATTTAACTTGCGTAGAGAGTAAAGCAGTCCAGCACCATGCCATACTTTAAGAGATAGCCCTCCCCAATTTGAGCATTTCAATAGAGGGGCAAGATACTGCACTAATTATATGTCAAGCTCCAAGACTGTTAGCAAGGGGGGTTGGCGCTTCTAGACACAATGGATGTTTCAACGGTATGTAGTGTCGTCATTCTAGTGCAAGTCATGAACTACATCCTCTATCTCTGAGAGCCCTCAGGGCAAGGGAAGGCCCGCCTCTAATCCTGCCTTTAGGACACCAGCAAGCTTCTTCACATCTGAGGTGTTGTTGTAGAAACCAAAAGAAACTCTGATGCCCAGACGATAGGGCGTAACAAGCACACCACTCTCCTTCAAGAGATCCATCCACCTCGGGTCATGCAAATCCAGAATGTACAAATGAGGCGCATGATCCTTGCGGGCCGAGGGCCCGACTATCTTCACCCCGAGACTTCGGCACTCCTCTCTCAACACATCACCCAGGCGGTAAAGGTGCTCCTGCACACGCCCGGGACCCATGGAATCCAGATAAAACGTCAAAAACGCCTTTGCAGCCGCGGAGCTGATCAGGCTCAAATTCAGATGCTCGTATCGGCGAGTGGAAGAGTGATATATCACCTCCTCGGAAGGGACCAACAAGTCAGCGCGCACGTTGCTGACGGCCCCATAACCGACGATAGGCGGAGTGGGGTTGGTGTCAGCGATGAACTCCGGGTTGACGTAGAGAACCGCGAAGCCCGTCGGGCAGTTCAAGCCTTTGTGCAGACTGAAGGCCGCCGCAGAAACCCCCAGAGCTCGTACGTCCACTTCTGCGAAGCCGACCTGCTGCGTGAGGTCTGCGAGAACGTGAATGCCGCGTGGTCTGTATGTTGCGCAGATGTCGGCCACGTCGTTCCACTGGCCGCTGTGGAACATGATGGAGCTGAGACCGATGGCCCTGGTACGCTCGTCGACATACGGCGCAAATGTTGCGGCGTTGGCGGCCGTGACGTGCCCGGTTTCTTCCGCTGTCGAGATGGTGGGCACCTGTCGAACCTCGAGGCCGGCTCTACGGAGAGCCATCCACCCGTAGACGTGGTTTGGGTGCTCTGTGTCCAGGACGACGACGTTGTCGCCAGGCTCGAATTTGAGGCTTCGGATGAAACACCCCAGTGCCTCTGTCGTGTCACGGGTGAAGGCTAGGGAGCTTGGGTCGGCGTTGATGTACCTGCCGACTAAAGCACGAGTCTTTTCGACAGCGTTCTGCCATTGAGGCTTTGGATGAGGGTTGTAGAGGGCATCGGAAGTGAACTTGGCGATGGCACCGTGGATTATAAGGTTTGAGGGGGGTTGGTAGGAGGCATTGAGGTAAGTGAGGCTCTTGTCAGCCAGAAGAGGGACTAGAGACCGGAAGGTGGAGAAGTCGGCTTCCGAAGGAGGTTGAGGGGATGGTTTGATCGAGGTTGGGACATCGTCCACATGTTCTTGAACAGCACTAGGCGACATGATGAGTCTAAATGGGTTGTATAGGAGAAGAGATAAGTTTGATGAGATTGAGGTACAGCGATAGACTCGGCTCTCCGTCCTGACTCTGCCAGCTTTTATCGTATCCTCATGTTCCTATATCGGCACCATTATCCAGAATTATTTTTCGGCGATTGGTCGATGGCCCGATATGACTCTATAGAACTTGACGCGTATCAGTTTATGGACGTATCATTGGCAAAGCTAGCTCATGGAGGTTGAAGTCCGTCTTTAGTACCTGGCGGATGATTAGGATCTCGGAGCGCCAAGTGTGCGGGGCAATCCTGATAGTATCACCCGCCGAGCCGTACGTTCAGCCTCCGAAACTTGTCTTTCCTGGAGTGATAGACTATGGCTAGTGCTGAGTATGTCATCTGTGTGACCTATGCGTTGGGTCAATATCGAATCATCTGATGTCGTTGCAGGGTCACCCCAAGGATTCACGATCGTCAATCCGGCAGCGCGGACTTCGACCTCCATTTGCGGGTCGCACGTTGATAAGAGGCCCCTTTCCCCGCATGTTGGTGCAATTTCGCTCCACGCAAACGTCCTTAGTCTGTGGATTATCTGGACAATGTGTTAGTCCTTATCGGTTCCCCAGGTTCCAAGATAACTCTGGATCACGGAGAATAACTTCCATACACTTCATGACTTTAACAATCGCTAAGCCGAGAATATGTTTTGCGAGATAAGTCCGGAAGGCAAATACGCCTAGTTCCTTTGGCCCTTATCTTGTTGGCACGCAGGTTATAAGAAACTGCTGCCCGGCGTCGAGAACCGACTATTGAACATCATAATCACTCACGGTTTTTTTTTCCATTTGTTTCAATTGCTTCAAGTGCTTATGATTAAGAAGTCACACCGTAGCATACTCTGAATCCTTTGGACAAAACCGCTTTCACAATGGGCAGCGATGATATCAACAGCAAACATGGCAAAACCGTCAACGATGTCATCGACACAGTAGTAGAGCCTTCTGGCATGAAGCATTCAACCTCCAACGTCGAAGGGACCTCCACAGAGACGACAGGCGAACAACAACAACTCAAGCGGGAGTTCAAAGAACGTCACGTCTCTATGATCGCTGTCGCCGGCGCTATCGGAACCGGGCTCATCATCGGCTCTGGTACGGGTCTCGTCAGGGGCGGTCCCGCGAGTCTGCTGATCGCGTATACCCTCATCGGAGCGGTCGTCTTCTTCATCATGACGGCCGTGGGAGAGATGGCGACGATGCTTCCTTCGGACAAGGGGTTTGCTGGATACGCTACACGTTTTGTTGATCCGGCTTTGGGGTAAGACCAGAACCACACTGTCGACACGAACTTCTGTTCGGAACAAGCTAACTTACACGTGGAAACAGTTATGCCACGGGATGGAACTATTTCTTAAAATACGCTATCGTCCTCCCCAACAACCTCACTGCAGCAGGCATCATCATACAATATTGGAGACCTGACCTCAATGTCGCCATTTTTGTGACAACCTTCACCATAGCCATTATTGCTGTCAATGTAAGTCGAGTATCCGGACAACTACTATTACTCTTTAGACTAACAAACCATCAGATCCTACACGTCTCTTTCTTCGGCGAAGCAGAATTCTGGATGTCCGCCGTAAAACTTCTCGTAATCGTAACCCTCATCCTAACCTGTTTCATAATCTCCATGGGCGGACAACCCTCTCACGAAACAATCGGCTTCAAATACTGGCACAACCCAGGCGCCTTCGGCTCCTACCTCGTCGAGGGGTCAACAGGCCGGTTCCTCGGCTTCTGGGCCGCAACAGTCCAGGCCTGCTTCGCTTACACCGGCACCGAAGTCGTCGGCGTGGCCTTTGGCGAAGCGCCCAACCCGCGCCGGACGATCCGCAAGGCCGTGCGCCAGACGTTGTGGCGCATCGTGTTCTTTTACGTCTTGGGTGCGCTGGTGCTGGGGATGTCGGTGCCGTATACCAATGACATGCTCATCGGTGGCACGAAGAAGAGTACCGGCGCGGCGGCGAGTCCGTTTGTTGTTGCAGTGCAGATTGCCAACATCCCAGTGTTTCCACACGTAGTCAACGGGTGTCTGCTTGTCTTCGTCCTGAGCGCTGCCAACTCGGATATTTACATTGGGTCTCGTACGCTCTTTGGCCTAGCGCGGGATGGCCAGGCGCCAGGGCTATTTATGAGGACGTCTGGAAAGGGCGTTCCGCTTTACGGAGTCGCGGCTACGAGCGTCTTTGCGGCGCTGGCTTACATGAATGCCGCCAAGAGTTCGTCCCAGGTGTTCGGGTATCTCGTCAGCTTGGTCACGGTATTTGGCACCCTCAACTGGGTGAGCGTCTTGACCAGTTACATTTGCTTCACCAGAGGTATGCAAGCGCAGGGTATCCCGAGGAGTCTGATGCCGTATCGTGGGCCGTTGCAGCCGTACGGCTCATACTTTGCTCTATTTGTGACGGTACTGGTTGTCCTGTTTAATGGTAAGTCCACGCCTTCTTAGTTGATTACACGAAGATTAATTGCGCGATCTTTCTGACACTAATGACAGGTTACAATGCCTTTATCCCTAAGTTCACAGTATCCACTTTCATGACCTCCTACATCGGCGTTGCCATCTATTTGGCCAACATTTTCAGCTACAAAGTCTATGCCAAGACACGGCGGGTAGAGCTTCACTCGATGGATCTCGTTACCAACAGGCTCGAGGATGACGGAAGCAAGTATCCCAGTACATTGGAGAAGGCGGCTTCATGGGCGGCAGAACGGCTCAGGCGATAGGATTGACATTATTCAATAGATATTACATATATGGACAGGTTTAATTCGCAAGTGGTATCATCGCGGCTCTTCAGGTCTTGCCCCATCCGACATATATCCACATGCACTCATCACCATGGTATCTTCACTCGCCAGCTACCATACAATAGCAAAATCCATACGTGCATCTCCAGGTAAACAGCATTTGAGTTCGGATTGGGGTGCCTCTAAGCCGCCACCTTCTCGCCCTTGGTAGTCTCAGTCAGGCCCTCAGCGGGAATCTCAGCATCGGTGTTCTCGAAACTCTCGCCCCTCTTCATGCCGAGCTGGCGGGTGTCGTAGCCGTTTGCTTCCAAGTAAGCGCGGTAGCGCGCGTCCTCGAGTGCAATAGTGTCTTGGCCGATGTGCGGCAGGCAGAAAATCGCGAGGGCGGCGGACAAGACGCAAAGCGAGGAGGATACCCAGAAGGGGTATTGGGCAGAGGCGACGGCGTTGTCACCGGCGGCTGCTTGGATGTACGGGAAAACTAGATTGACCTTGTTAGCCAAATAATCTCTTTAACCTTTGTTACAACAGGCATGTGTAACTTACCCCATGTACCGACGAAAGCGCCAATCTTGCCAATGGCAGCAGCGACACCATAGTACTTGCCGCGAATGCCCGTCGCACAAGTTTTTGCGGCAAGCAGACCGATGTTGTTACCGGGACCGAACTCGCCGAGCGCCAAAAAGATGCCGTAGACGACGACAAAGCCGCCGACCATGCCGGGCTGCGATAAGTTGAAATAGTCGCCGGCCATGATGAAGCCGACGACGGCCTGCAGGAAGACACCGAGGGCGAGGGCGTAGCGAGGACCAAGCCAGTCCGAGGCCGGGGCGCCAAGCATGGTACCGGGGATGTAGAACAGGTTGATGACCGTGTTCCAGCCGAAGACGGTGGTGAGCGGGGCCGTATCTCCATACAGGTTGCTCAAGATTGTTGAGGAGTAGATACCGAAGGAGTAAGCGGAGAACTGATGTCGGAAATTAGTGTGTGTGGTTCATCATAGTGCCCACAGCTTCAACATGACTTACATCATAGATGAACCAGATCAAGCTGACGACGAAGAGGCGCCATCCGTAAAACTTGAGTGAGAGATGGTAGGGCGTCTTCGCGTAGCGCATTGAGTTCTTGGTCGATGCTTCGGGCTCCTTGACGAAGAGACGGAGGGCGAAGAGGAACATGGGGAATACGACGCCGATGCCCAAGCTGGTGCGCCAGATGGTGCTGTAGTGACCATTGTGGCAAGCGGCTGCGACGACGTATGGCACGAATGCTATGCTCTAGTATCAGTATCGCCAACATCAAGATCAAGAGTCTGAGGAACGAACCGCCAATGACGAAACCCTAGTTCACAATGTTAGCAAACATGCAATTAACAGTAAGAAGATGGCGAGGTACGAACCCAATCAATCATGGTGTTTGTGAACATAATGAACCATAAGTTTCTCGAACCCGACTTTAGCTCGCCGGTGGACTCTGCTGCGCCGACGCTACCCGCGGGGTACTCTCCTCCAATGCCGATACCGACCTAAATGTCATCGCGATGACGTTAACAATTGCACTTTCTTCTGAGCCCATGCGCTTGTCCCGAGCACTTCGAGCCAGATTTGACAACGAAGCAAGGAGGGCCAGTCTGGTTCAGACTTACAAAGAATCGCCATGCGGCCAGGATGTTGAACATGCCAATATCGTCACCCTTGTAATAGGATCCGGCGGCGAGCGCAGTGAAGACGAGCAGGATAACGGTCGACACGAGCAGCGAGTTGGTTCGCGACCAATGGTCAGCGAGCCAGCCGAACGCGAGTTGTCCAACGACGGTGCCAGCAAATGCGATGTCGCCAACGTACTTCTTGGCGTTGGAGTTCTTATAGAGGTCGCCGTACTGCAGTGCGAGGATCGTGGTGACGGATCCGATGACCTATGCCCCACGTCAATGACAGTTCCTGAGAGATGTTATGCCGAAAGCGGTTGCGCTCACGTTGTTGATGTAACCGTCGGAGAAGAGACCGGCACCGCAGGCGATGACGGGCACAATGGCCTTCCGGAACGGTTGGCGGGGCGCATCGTCGACGGCGACGGCCTCTTGCGCCGTTGCCTCGGACTCTGCCGACTTCTTTCTTCGGAAGTTAAGCATTGTTGCGGCTCTTTTTCTCGTGTAAGTGCTCAAAGCCGCGCTCAGTATGTCGAAGGGAGAAAGGCCCTACGACACTGCGACAGAAGGAAGCGAACAATCGAGAAGATGACGGCACAGACAGGATTGTGCGCGTGCGCGAGGGGGGGAGAGGCGAGAGGTTGTGCGAAGCGGCGCGCAAAGGTTAAAAAGAATAGGCGCGACGAGTCAAGAAGCGCAAGGGGAAATCAACATGGTATTTATTCGGACGATCACAAGCCCGTCGGGCCAGCCACAGCACAATCTGCCAACCAGAGGGGCCTCTCTTCTCTCATGTTGCTTTGCGGTGTCTCTTCTTCCCCCCACTTACCACACGCCCTCGGAAGCAGCTCTGCTGTTGGTTGCTTTCGTTCTATGGTGAGTAAGTATTTGTGACAGACAAAAAAGAGAGTGATAAACCTTGGGAATGCCTCGGGTGTCCCGTCCCACCCTACCTTGTTCCCCGGCGGACGGGACCCGGGTTCACCCAATAATAGGTAGCCAGCCCCGATGCAACATAATCGAAAGGATTCTATGGGTCCCTCTCCCCTCTCTCACGAGTCACCCACGGCTCCCAAAACGATTCTTTAGAGGCAGACAAGTGGTCTGTTGGTTTTCTTTCGAGGGAGAACGAATCCACACCAGATAACATTTGCGGGCAGATACCGGGTTGTATGCTGATAAGGCACGGTTATGCGGCAAGAGGGGGAGGAGTTTGGCGATTCCCTACGGAGTACATACACCCATTGGGACTTTTCGGTCTGGGCGCGGGCAACACACCATACGCCGCTCACCTGGGGAACACGGGGAGGAATCCTGAAGAACCAAAGCATGGGGAGAGAGGAGTGGAGGGGGACGTGGAGGGAGTGTGGGAACCCGATGTTACCCATCCGCTAGGCGACCTGTTGGTTCGTGCAGAGCTGCAGTAGTTCATGTGTTTCTCGACTCGTCTCCCGCTTTCCACAGGTTGATGAACAGGTGGCACAGATGACGCTGCGATGAGAAGAAGCACCGTAAGCCAGAGAGAATCGGTGGTCGCGTGTCTTATTGCCTACAACAGCCAATTGTGATTCGATGAGAAAAGGATGCATCGCTAAGCTTTTTCCAAGCGGTCTAGCGCTTCTCGGCAGCCCTAAGAGGCTCACTTCACTTGGCGCTCTCCCACCTGCTGCCAAGGCTTTTCCATGCGACCTTGTTGTTGCTGAGCTAAGGTACGTTGGGGGAAATTGTTAGCGTAGTTGTGGTTTGCCTCGAGCACTGTATGCTGACCTGTGACACATGAAAACCTACGAGCGAATACGTTGACAACTTTCAACACGTGCTGCTTCTTCAAAGTGTTAGCAACCGAGACCAGGCCGATTACTTCGCAAAACCTACGACATGGAATCCATAAATCGTCGAAGGATAGCCGAAGAGGTGGACAGTAAGTCCGATATTACAAAGACTCCAGGCTAGATCTATTGAGTCTTGGACAGCAGGTCGCCGAACTGCCGTCATTCGAGGAAAACTTTACCAAATTGCGCGGCTCAAGCATCTGCATGAGAGCACGTGGTCGGGTTGCTCCGTACATACAAACATCATTTCTCAACTCACAAGCACTAGGATGTATCATGGTAAAATCTCTGCGTATTGCCGTTGCGCGACCTTTTTCTCTGCGGCCAATCCAGTGCCATGTTGCCCACCACGTGCTTGCGGCGCCGATGTGCCGCCTTTGCCGGCCCGCCCCGGCTTTCGGTCCTGTGGCGGCGCGAGGACCCTCTTCTGCCCTCCCGGGACCCGACATTGCCGGTGTGAGGCGTTACCAAGGTCAAGATCGGTCAGTATTTAGTCTTCTAGAGCCGTAAGTTTGCAGAAGTCTCGATGTTTGCTTGATGATTCGAATGGGTTTAACATCATCATCGATGGACAGAATTGACATCAATTGTCTGTACGATGTGTCCGGTCTCAATTTAACTCGTTCGCTGATTTCGTTTTGGTCGCTGAAAAGGTGAAGGTATTACACGTCCGGCAATTCGCCGGAAACTTACGAGCACAGCAGGAAACGACTTCCTAGAAAGTCGAAAAGCGAAGGGCAGCGAGGAAATATATATATACTCGGTGAGAGCATGTAAGAAAGCACGTAACAGAATGGCAGCTTTGTCTGTGCTGAATATGCCAGCCGTACTGCTCGCA
Source organism: Colletotrichum tamarilloi (assembly GCF_030869305.1). Taxonomy (NCBI): domain Eukaryota; kingdom Fungi; phylum Ascomycota; class Sordariomycetes; order Glomerellales; family Glomerellaceae; genus Colletotrichum; species Colletotrichum tamarilloi. The sequence continues at coordinate 84,225 of NW_026849480.1, read as the reverse complement.
TTCGGTTCCAGACAGTAACTTTGTACGGAGTACTCCGTACATTGTAGCACTAAAAGATAATTAGATTAACAGAGTCAGTCGTCTCAAAATTTGTCGATCAGTGCCAAATACTACGTGGCCTAACGATTTGTCGTCTGAATAAGCTCCAGAAAAACCATCCGGTTCAATCTCATCATGACAACTTTTTGGCGAGCTGAGTAGTTCCCTCCGGCGCATTCATATACGCCCACTCTTTACGCGGATGCACGCATACACCGCCAGGTCTAACTTAGTATATATCGTCTATAAAACTGTCGCGAGAACCACGCCCGTTAATCGAGGGCAGCATTTACCGCTCAATATACTACAAGAATAATCTGCAACGCCATTCTGGTAAAAACTTCAGTATAACATGGAGAAATACGTGAACTTCTTGATGTAGGGCGATAATATCCTGCTACTACCTGCCGCTATTCTACTACTAATTATAGCTACGGCCGCTATATAACTACTAGTCTTAAGTATATATATAAGCTAAGCTTTATATAGTTAGTATTCGAACGGATTAAGCTAATTAAAGGCCGTTAATTAATTTATAATTAATTAAATTATTTTAATAAAAAGTATAGTAATTAATAAATTAGCTTAATTAATTATTAATTACTTTATATAGCCTATAGCCCGTAATTTAGTAATTTTTTTTATTTTAACCTCGTACTCTATTTTAGCTTTATACTTATTAATAAGTCTATTTATTTTATTTTTTATTATAAAATTAATATTATAAGAATAATCCTCGTTAACTAGATTTTATAATACGTTTAATTATATAAGATTACTAATTAATTAAGATTACGACTTTATAAGTATTAATAATTAAAGAGCCCTCATAAAATTAATTATATTATTATTAATTATATTAATTACTACGTTAATAATAGCCCGCTAATACCCCCGCTATATTTTTATATTAAGCTTATATATATTAAAATCGTATATAATTTTAAGGCCTCGTTAAGTAGAAGTAGCCTTACTTAGTATTAAAAGTATTATTAATAATAATAATACTAATACGAGTACTATTTTTATATATTTAATAACTTTTTTATATTTAAATATAGAGGGCTCTTATTTAAAAGAAGTACTTAGATTAACTACTAACTTTTTTAATTTAAGCGTTGTAGTACCCGCTATAACTATTATAATACCTATTATAAAGCCCTATAAGTAACCCTTACTTCGGACTTATAGGAGATTAAGTAGGGGGGTAGAAGTATTATTATTAATAATAAGCTCTAAGTATTATTAAAATTAGTATAAATAGATCTTTTTTAGTAATATTAGGGTACTATTCTTAATATATTACTAAAAAACGTAGTAATAAAGTAGCTTATAAGTAGTTTAAATTAAATAGGGTACGTACTTTCTTAACGGCTTTTTATATAAATTTAAATTTAGTTATTTACTTAGCGTATAGAGTTCTTATAAAAAGTACCTAAGGGTATTATAATATATATACGTACATACTTTTTTCTAAAATAATCCTATAATAATATTTAATATTTTAGCTTAGTAACGGGTTTAGTAAGTATTAATTATAGCTACTTAACCTATTTAAAAAATAATTAATTTATTAAATACGGCTTTAAAGTTATTTATATAATAATAAATTTATACTTTAATATTTATATATAAAAATTTAATAATTAACGTAATTAAATAACCGAAGTACTTAATTTAGTTAATTTAAGTAAGTACGATTTTCTTATATTACGGCTTAAGCTAAGTATTAATAACGTAATTAATTACTACTATAAAGTACTTAGTAGTTTTAAATGTAAATAATTAGTTATAGTATATAATTATTAATTTATTATAGAGGAGATTACTTTAATTTATAAAGAATTATTAAAAGCGAGGGTTATATATAATTATATTAGTTTTATCCTTTATAACCGGGCCGAAGTAATACTAAGTTTTAATTAATATATTAAGGTTAACGTATTAGTAATAAAGTACGTATAGTATTATTTTAAATTAGGTATTATTGTTAAGGGCGTTAAGTAGAGTAATTTTATAATTTATATACGTAATTTATAAAAGGGGAATATTATAGGCCCGGAGTAATACTAATAGCTAGTTAATAGCTTAATAGTAATTAGTTTTTTTTTATTAAATAAAAAGTAGTTTGTAACTTAGAAAGTATAACTATTATTCGTAGCTCTATAAATATTAAATAGCGGTATATTAAATTAATTAGTTTTATATATAGAATTTATTAATAGAATATTTAGATATTATTAAAATAGGGAAATTGCGGTAATAAGTATAATAAATAAGCTCGTAATATAGCCCGCGTCGTTATGTTAGAAACGGTATTAATATTTTATAAAATTACGTAATTAGTTAAATAACTACTTAATAAGGGATCTATTACTTAATTCGTTATAATAGTAAGTAGTTAATATATTAAATATATTATAAGTAATAATACTACTATAATTACTACTTTTTAACTAGAGGCTCGAAAGGATTTAAATAGGTCGAATACTCTTATTTTATTAGTTAACGATTTAGCCTTTTTTATTATATAATAGCGCGTAGTAGTAACGTATAAAAATATTAATATAATTAAATAAATAGTTATAGTAGTTATAAAAGTTATTAATAACGGGATAGAAAAGCTAGTTATTACTTAAAAAGCTAGTAATAATTTATTAATAATAGTTTATAAATAAAGTTAAGGATTTATAATACTTATTTAAGTAGATTAATTTTATAAAGTGTTATTATTTTTAATTATAATACGGGCTATAAATATAATAATAAATAATAATAATTAGTGCCCTAATAAAGGGTTTATATTAAATAATTCAGATTATAAAACTAGTTTTATAAGTAGCCTCGTTAAGTACTACTTTAGTTTTAAATAAGTTAAAAAAGCGCTAGCTATAAAATAAGTAGTTATACTCTATATAATTATATTTATTATAATTAATAATATATTAATAAATAAAGGGATTATTAATTTTATAATTATTCTCTTTTTATAATATATTAACGTTAGGAATAGTTTTAATTAGTAATAGTAATAGCGGTAGTAACGGCGAGGTTAACGAAGTAGTAGTAGGTAGGTAGGTAGGTAAGTAGGTAAGTAGGTAGGTAAGTAGGTGGGTATGGGTAGCTGGGCTCCGTGGTCGGAGGTAGGGGCGGTCGCAGTCACAATTGGGGGCAGGATATTGGCAGGTGCTGGCAGGATATCATCGCCCTTGATGTAAAGACGCTTCGAGGGATCACCACTCTCTGGATTGCGAGATGATATCCACAGATGCGACTGGCCCTGGGTCCCAAAGAACGAAGTTTGCATTACATTTATATGACCATTACTCATAACACAAATTTGCGACTATTTTGCGAACAAATGAATGACCATGGTTTCAAGTTAAGATTGAGGAAATAGAGTTATCGTCAATTGACTACCATGACTCGATTACTTGGTCCTTGACATTAGTGTCACAAAGCTTCGACATCGAATACTCGTATTCCGCAGTGGTCCAGTTGGTCTGATCACCGCCAGTTTTCGTGTCATATAAGTAAGATCTGATGCACCAATCTCACCATTAAGGCCCTGGAGAAGACATTAACATTCTGATTCTTCTTCATTGTCTTTCACTCTTTGAACGTCACTCACTTACATTACCTCAACACACATTCATCATGCATGCGTCCACTGTCCTCGCCCTCCTCACAGCCTCTGCTGTTCAACTCGTCGCCGCGGGTGGTTTCGCGTCAACATGCAGCGACATGTCCTACTCGGGCACCACATTCACCGCGAAGTGCAAGAACACCTTTGTCGATCCCTACTTCGAGGACGCCCCCATCAACCTGTCAAAGTGCCTTGCCAACGTCGGGGGCAAGGTTGTTGTATGTCTATTTCTCCTTTCATGCTAGGTCATCAGAAGATTCGCAGTTCGATTGACTAACTCCTCAACCATGCATAGTGCCGTCCTAAGAGGTAAAGTCTTTTTCAAAAAGATCAGGATGATTAAGGAATCCCCTAAATACTGATATGTCTCTCCCCAGCCCATCCTTCAAGTTTTGTGACTGCGGTCTTGGCAGTGACAAGAAGATTTTGAACTGCCGTTGCACCGACTCTACTGGAACTAAGCAACCTTCTTCGCTGAACCTTGGTATGTACACGCATTGTGTCATAACCAGCTAGATGCCTTCAAAACTTACAGTCTTCTAGATACCTGCCTGACCAACAACGGCGGAAGCTTGTCATGCTAAAGCCTCGCGCCGGCCACAAGTGAATTTGGTTCGAATACATAGAGTGATAGGGAAAACCTCAAGGCTCAGGACAGTGGGAGCTAATCGAGAGGTGTATACTTTGTCAGAGGGTCAAAGGCTAAATGCCCCAGACATGTTTAAGCGGAATGTGTATTTGGTGGATTACTGAAGACCTCGACTAAGTATCTAATCGAAGTGTATTTATAGATGAGCCTCAGTATCTTCAAATCCCGTCTTTGGCCATGTGTATCCTCTGCGCCTGTCCTTTGTATCCGGCCGCGCCCATACCAGACTGCGACCAGGCTGGCCCTAAGCGTAGAAGTCAGGCCGATCTTAATGTCTGTTCTTATGCCCTTTGACCATCACCTCCTCTTTTACGCTTGCCCGTCGGACTGTCTGCGGGGAAGAACAATATCGCCAAGCTAGTGCTGTGTCTAGCTGACTTCGAGACCCTGCCGATCTCCCGGCTAGCTCAGAGACTGAGGTCGAAGAGGCTGTCCGCAATAGCACAGGCGGTGAATGTGGCCCTGCATCCTGATCCCGAGTCTACCAGACGTGCCAGCTGTGCGGCATCGGAGAGCCTTTAGCTAGGCACTGGACGACAATGCCATAAGGCATCTCTAGGTTTCTGCTTGTTGATGCGAAAGTGGAAGCTCAACTTAGATGCCGCTGGTGTGGTGCAGGCCAGCCCCACAGACGCCCTTAAGCCAGTACGGAGATGAGTAGCATCCTGGTTGGACTCACGGCACCTTAAGTTACCAGTGTCACAGCGGCTTAGCAGAGAATCGTAGTCAATTCACCACGAGACATAGGCTCGAGCCCACTACCGACTTTTGGGATTGATTTGATAGCAAAGGCTCAGACTTGCCCCAAATATTTCGGTCGAGAGCCCGCATCCGAAGTTCCAAATGCCGTGTGTAATCAGCTGTCCATTCTGATGGACGTGTACTTCATCATGCCTCCGTTGGCTTAACGTCGTACTCGACTTCCGTCCTAATCACGTACTTGGCACCCTTTCTTACACCAGTACCCTCGTGAAGAGGTGCACCCTTTGCATCTCCATGCGGGAAGACGGCAACTCCGCCCATGACCGGTCGCACCGGGTACGCATTTAGCGTGCCTTCCCGCGCCGCTGGAAGGAAGTAAGTAGTTTCGCCGCCCTCAAATTCGTCGTTCAAGTAGAGTAGGAACGTGAACAGGGAGCTCTGCTTCTTGTCTTCGGGCGATGCATCGTAGACATATGTGTCGTCTGGAAGAATACCAGAAGGCGGCCAGGCACCGTCAATGTGCGCGCGGTACTCGGCTCCGGGGACGTAGCGGTACACGCGGAACCGCCGGTTGAGGCCGCGCACCTTTCGTCTGTCGACTGACTGGGGAACAAAGGACGAGACTCTGGACCAAAGCGCATCGTGGAAGGCTGTATCAACGACCCAGTAGAAGTTGTGCGCAAGAATGCTAATGTCCCCATCCTCACGAAGAGGGGCATCGGGGAGGAAGTTGACAGTTTCGCCGGCGGTTATGATTGCTTTGCATTCGTCTACGGAGAGAACGTCTTTCAGGAGGCTGAGCCCTGGCACGACAGGGTGTGCGTGTGCTATTACTGGTGGCCGTTCGTCGACGAGGGGTATCGTGTTCGGGGCGGTCGTGTAAAGGAGTGCGTCGTGGTGGTTGGGTGGCTTCCGAAGCGGGCCGGGGGTTCGTTCGATGACGCGAAGAGACGCTGCCAAATTCGCCGGCGCTGATTCAAAGATGGTCTTGTCAAGTACAGAGGCGTATACCTGAAGGGATGGCGTGGTGGGACGGAGATCCCAGGTGTCCTGCAGGGCGATTCCGGGTGTAGAAGAGAGCGGCAAAGGCATGGCCTTGGGATTGCTGTCGGAGTGCCCACAAGCTCGTAAGACGGCATCAAGAACCAAGAGTCGCTGCTTGTCCCTTTCAGTTCTCTGTAGGGTGACGCCGTCTCCCTCCCCTTCAGGCAATGTGGATAGGCCGCTAATGACGTCTAGGTCTCGCATCCAGCGACACAGTGCTCCTAGCTTCGGTTCCTGGCCACGGATTCTCATTTCGGATAGCAGTATTCTGGCATCATCGTATTTCTCGTCGGTTAGCGCGCCGGTGATTCGTGCCGTAAGTCCAAGATTTGTACCGGCTGAAGCAATCAATTGTCAGTTCCTGGCAGATAGCGACATCGTATGATATGGGGTCTACACACGGGCATTGTTAACACCACTGGCGCAATTCTGACGGAAGTCATAGACGGCAACGCGAAGGTCTCGGCATTGCTTCGATTTGATAAAGTTCGGGTATTTGGCGAGGGTATTCAACGTGTCAATGGCGATGTCGAGTTCCTCGTCCGATATGACCGTCTGGAGGCTCTTGGGCTCGAGGTTTGAAGCGGTATTGTCGTCGCTGTCAGGTGGCGTTACTGTTGTCGCTGCGGTCTTGGGAGCTTTTCGCGGAAGCTCTTCCTGCGCATTTTGCTTGCGCTTCTTCGCGGCCTTTGATTTCGCCATTGTTGAGATACTTCAGTCGTGATGAGGCATTGGTCGTCGGACGAAGAAGTAGGAGTAGAGTGGCGTTCAGTGGGCTGAGATTTCGGACCAAAGCTTCGAAAGTTCCAATGCACCACCGCCTGTCCAAGGGTCTTGCCCCGCCGAGGGGTTCGGCCAATCGCCCAGTTGCAGCCTGAGGCATCAAAGCTGAGTCCCTCTGTGGGGCCGCCCCGTGTCCGGGGCGGATCGGTCTAGGTCCGGGGTACCCTTGGCTAGACCTACTTCCCCCCGCTTCATTATTCAATCTACTCAGTTTTGAGGTGGCACAATAATGAGGACTACTCCGTATGACGACCACAACTCGGAATTCTGTCTCTGCGAATCATTATCTCGTTTTGTTGGCAAACCAACTGTCGAACAAGTAGTAATATTTGCCAAACTATTCCGTCAATCATATTTTAAATTATAGTCCAGGGCACAACGCATAGAAGAGTCTTCGACAGTGCAATGAAGACCCAAGATTCTTCAAAGAAGCTAGAAGATCAGGGTTCATGTAGCTTCTGTGAGGACTACCACGTGCTGTATAGTATACCAAAGTGGTTATAATATTGAGTTTTGAAAAGCCTGCACGTGATTCGCATTCAAATCGGCGGCTGAAAGCCGAAAAGGAACCGATATGAGCGGTCAGTTAGTGGGACAGAGACTGCAGTTTGTTGCTGCACAACAGGCTGTATGGGTTCAGTGTCAATTCTCCTCATGGCGCTCTGACCTGCAACGCCAAAGCCGGTGTGGGACCATGCGGGTGCTGACTATCTCGAAATCCGACGCGGAATTATGACCGTCTGGACACCAGCAGTCGCGGCTCTGAATCTGTCAAGAAAACGTCATGGGGTGAAATGTCAAGGAGCTTGCAGATACATAGAATGCGGACCCGCTATGCTCATACGAGGGATGAAGCGATGCACATGCATAACAGGCCAAATCGAGAGGTCCACACAGGAAGTTGCAACGCCTGGCTGCGTTTGTTACGCAAGGCTCACACGTACAACGTCTAAATTGAACAAATCCTCGAGACAGAGCGGAGTGGCCTCAAAAAGAACTCTGTGAGCCGAATGGACTAACAAATAGCGCCAAGGTTTTTATGTCCACGGACTGCGACGGGCCCCGGAGAGTAGACTTGAATTTCTAGTGGTTTTGGTAGCTGTCCTATACTTCTCAGGTGTTTACCTTTGCCCGCTCGAGGTCAGAGTCGAGAAACTGAGTTCTCTAGTCAGAGTCTAAGGGCGGCATAGCCGTCGATCACGAAGCTTCCCCAGATGCCAGTTCACACCCTCACACAACACTGGGTGTGCAAGCACCAATCAGCAAAAGCCAGTTGATGCTTGACGTAAATCGTGCACAAGGAATAACATCGCGGACATTGGCGGACATTCGTGGACTTGGTTACACATTCGCTCTGTCATTCCCGCACCAGACCCGAGCGCTAAGAAGTACTCCGTACAGCACCAGAGCAAACAAACCGTTAACTGCCGAGTCCTGGACGGGTAGCAAGTGCCGGGATCTAGATCACGAGTGGGGGGCGACGTACACCGGAGTCGGGCCAAGCCGGGCGAGTTATGCATGAAATGTGCAAAGCACGGAGACCATCCGACCCACGGTGACGCTCGCCCGCCGCTACACTCCGCGGAAGCTTAGGTTTATCTCCAGATTCTCCACAAGTATGTAACGGTATGCCGCAGTAGTCCTACGAGAGATCGTCGTTTCACAGGGCGTTCGGCTTTCAAGGTTTGGACCGAATTCCGTCGCCTAGATCAACCATGAGTTAATAAAAAGTGCTTTGGTGCCAGACTTGAAGATAGGATTGATGAGCTGCCACCTATCAAGTTCATCCCGTCTGTAATCATCTTGACAGTTTCAGGTTTCGCGGGGAACCCACGCTACTCAACATGTCGGACCACAGTACTGGCTTCACAGCCCAAATCCTCAATATCCGTACCCTCTGTTCAGCCTTTGCTTTAGTTATTACTCTGGTACGTGATGACTTGCAATCCTTCAAATCTAGTGACCAATTAGATTTCACTGTAGCCCTCGACGCTGACCGCATCTGACCACTCATCTAGGGCGTCGCTTACCTTTTCGGGACCATCATCTATAACGTCTTCTTCCACCCCCTTCGCGTATACCCCGGACCAAAGCTCTGGGCAGCCTCGCGCATCCCCTTCACTCGCGCCACCCTCTCTGGCCAGGTCCACCGCAAGATCTTGGCGCTGCACCAGGAATACGGACCCATCGTCCGCGTCGCTCCCAACGAGCTCGCATACAACTCCCCCGACGCCTGGAAGGATCTCCACGGACACCTCAAGAACGGCACCGGCGACCACGGACGAGATCCCGTCGCGACCCAGGATAGCAGGCATGGCATCATCGGCGCCAACCGCGAAGACCACTCGCGGTTCCGACGGGCCCTGTCGCATGGCTTCTCCGCGCAGTCTATGCTGGAGCAGGAACCCATTGTCAAGAAGTACGTGGATCTTCTCTTCCAGCGACTTCATGAAAAGTGCGCTGGCGGTGCCGAGGCTCTGAACATGGTCGCGTGGTACAACTGGACGACTTTTGATGTCATCGGGGACTTGGCTTTTGGCGAGCCGTTTCACTGCTTGGATGACTCTGGTTACCATCCCTGGGTGAAGCTCATCTTTGACGGGATCAAGGGCAACTCTTTCAAGAACTGCATGCGACGATTCCCGCCGATCGAAAAGCTCTTGATACATCTTATCCCGGCCGACCTCCGCAATAAGCGAGATCAGCACATTGCACTCACTAAGGAGAAGGTTTCCAAGAGACTTGCCATGGAGACTGACCGACCAGACTTTATGGACTCTATGCTGCGCACAAAGGGGCCACAGGTAATTCGAACCTACTAGCCGCAAAGTTGCCTACACATTCTAACATTGGGTACACCAGAAACTCACCTTTGAAGAACTCAAATCGAATTCCTCGGTCCTGATCATCGCCGGCTCGGAAACTACCGCAACAGCTCTGTCGGCAATCACCTACTACCTCTGCACAAACCGCCAGGCTCTTGACAAGCTCACCCACGAGGTTCGAACAGCCTTCTCCTCCGAGGAAGAGATCGAGATGGTCAGCGCGCAGCAGCTCCAGTACATGCAGGCGGTCATGAACGAAGGTCTTCGAATGTACCCTCCCATCCCTACAGGAATCGTCCGCAGAGTTACCGACGATGGCGGCGTATTCTTGGGTCAATACGTGCCCAGCGGGGTAAGTTTACTTTCTATTTATTCTAAGCGTTGAGAGGGGGTAAGAACATCATGCTGACAAGGTGGTGATACACAGACGCTGGTCCAGGTCTGGCACTGGCCTGCCTTCCACAGCCCGGAGAACTTCACCCTTCCTGACTCCTTTATCCCCGAACGTTGGCTCGATGATGCTCGCTTCTCTGGCGACAAGAAGGAAGCGTTCCAACCGTTCTCGGTCGGCCCCAGAAACTGCATTGGCAGAAAGTAAGTTGCATCATCCTTCGCCTTCGATGCTAGCGTGTTGAATCGTCGGATGCTAATCTGCTGCGTCTCCTCATAGCTTGGCTTACGCGGAAATGCGTCTCATTCTTGCGAGAATGATCTGGAACTTCGACATGAAGCTATCGGAGGAAAGTAGAGGCTGGGACGACAAGAGCCAAGTCTATCTTCTTTGGGAAAAGGGCCCTGTCAATGTTTATCTCACCCCCAGAGAAAAGGCTTGAATGTCATGCGTGTCGAGGTTTGTATAGAAACTAGTTGGCAGTCTTCTAGGGTGGTTTCTTTCGAGAGATCGATTCGGCGTCATGCGCTTGCGTGTATTTACAGGCAGGCGTTTGGGAATGAGATCAATTGCATATCGTTACTCATGGATTGTGCTCGTCACTTGAGCCATACTGAAATCTTGGTGCCAGTGTCGTCCTTGCTGCCCCAGCATGAACTCATGCATTTTGTAGATCTCGAAGGGACGTCCCATCTTGAATGTTCGGCCCTCCAGTGCAATCAGCACATGATGGTGTTGATGAGTGAGAAACTACATGCAAGGTTGGACTGATAAACCTTGTGTAAAATCATCAGGGAACTGGAAGCCTTGTAATTTGATGTCTGTTGGAAAGTTGTGAAAAGAAAGTCACGGGGGAACGCCTGAGAAATTGACGTCGGACTCTTCGAGCTAAGGTACTCAATATAGAAGAGATTGCGAACTGCCGTATAGGTGAATTATGTCTGGAGGATAGTTTTTGTTTGATTGATGACATCTACGCTCAACCAGGCAAGAGAGTGGAAGTCTAGGTCCGCGTCAATGAACACTTGTACCGAGATGGTGCAAATCGAGGCCTAAAAACTCTATCGGACTAGACTCTTTCGTATACGTCAATCTCAAGTGGCTGAGAAGGATGTGAATCCGCATGAAATGTTTCCAAGCTATGTATTGAGATACTTTCCGAGAAACATTGCTTATGATTGCGCCTAGATGAGTGATATCGAAAGTATCTAGCAACATCGTGACAAATTCGGGGAGCATCATGTGGAGTTGTCGAGTAAAATCTTCAAATGAACCTCCTGATTCACTTTGGCTCTAAGCTAAGTACCGGGTGCTTAGAGGATATTGCACCCTAGAAAACTAATAGCACATGCCTGATTCTCGGCAAAGCCAAATTCAATCGAGGTGGAGTACGTCCAGGCTACTTTGACACATGTATGCTTTGATATCACGCTGATGGCATAGATTCGCCTCCCGAAGATCTCAATCAGAACTTGAACAGCACTTTGTGTAGCTGGAGTTTCTTAACTTTCATGCGATTGAGAATTTGTCAAAGCCGTCGTCCCTTCGGTCGATGCTGAGACTGCCGCCGTAAGCGAAGGAACATGCGTGCGTAATGAGAACAGCTCCCCAAACGCTCAATGTTTGCGGACAGCCCCATGCCTAACTGAGTACTTACTATTGGCCGACGACATATTCATGAGCAACGACCTATAATGATATGCAGATTTGGAATGAAATCTAGGACTACATGTGAACATGCACATGATGATAAACCAGTGATAATCATTGTCTCGCATCATTTGAACTTCTTTGGCCCAGGAACACATATCCTCGGCCTTTCCGAGGACACGAATAGCACCCGGTGCTATGTTGGAGGGTTCAGCAACGTCCTCGTTCCATGTCGGTATCTCCAATCAGCCTGCCATCGTCATGCCCTGCCTCGACAATGGGATGAACTAGAGATGTGCACGATGCATCGTGTCAAGTCTCCTCGACGCGTCTGGCGCCGATGTGCCTGTGTCGAGATAGGTTGCTGCCGCTTGGCTGAAGTCTTGTGCGGATGGTTCACGTCGCCTTGACATTGACGCTTGATTCCGATGCTGTTGCCTACAAGATTATGTGATGTCGAATTGTTGGAAAAAGGGGTAGGATACATCAATCATCCTATTTTGGGAGCCCTGGCGTTTCAAGGTAGAGCCTGAGAGATCTTTCGCAGATGCTGCACAAGGTATCGGCCTTGCTTTCCTACGAGTCGATGCTCGGAAGTAGGAATGATGCCTTTAAATGAACCCTCAGTGAAAGATCGTTCAAATAGGGTTGACATTATGTCAATGTGGATGGGGGTTGTTGGGGATGGTCAACTCTTCGTTCCGGGTGATGCATATCCATAGGTCAGCCAAATCTGCCCGCACACGGAGACGGAATCTTCTTGGTTAAAGGATTAAGGGGTGAAATACGTCTGTGCTTGTAATGGTCACTTGGAGAACATATGGAATGACCAACGATGTTGTCTTTGAGAATGTATCTTAAGCAGTGGTGGTGTTGAATGGAGAGCTGTGACCGGTGAAATTTACAAACTCAGGTTTTGTCACTTTGAGGGTGAAATTGTCAAAAGTAACCATTTTGGTCATTCAACGTGTCGATCCAAATGAAAATGCAAATTGGCTGTGCGCAAGTTTCGTTCCATCTTTCTTACTGGAGTCTGGACTCTGGACAGAGCCTCGGTCAAGGGCCAGTCCTCTCTGACTTGTCCGGAGAATGTTTCCAGACGTGACTGAAAAGGTTTAGTCTCAACGGTGCATGTGCTTAGCTGGAAACCGACTTCAGATCAATGTGCTGTTGAGAACCGTTGCGGCGTCGCATTACGAAATGATAGAGGGCGCCCTTACCCGGAATTAGACAAGTCATGACTGACACGCGTCAAGTGACGACTCCGAACACCCCTCCCCCCCTCCAGACCTTCATTGCGGTTGAGGGTCACAACTAGCCCGACAGCCAATGACGGCATTTCAGATTGATTGGCTGCGCCCAGATAGGTCCATTTCGTCTCGTCCTAGAAATAGAGAATTAGGGACCCCGGACAAAGTATCGCTGTGCCGGTGAATCCGGGCACAGGGAGGCAGATAGACTGCAGTAGGGCATCTTCGCTGGACGATTCATGTTTGTTTGGTTTACATAGGCTGAGCCGCGGGACGTTGAGACAAGATGAACCCCCCTGAATAAAGTTACGCAAGGCCTAAAAGTTCCGACACTCTCTTTCAGTATGGGAGATTTTCTGCTCCACACCACGCATGCACGCTCAGCTCGTCTGCTCAATGACGAAGATAGCTCAAAGTCAAAAGTCAATTGAGCTGGATATCAATATCTTGAGTAGGAGTTGCCTCTCCAATCTCTTTCTCACAGCTCCCATCTAGTCCGCAACTGTTCCGCGTTGACTGATGCATAGAAGACAAAAAGGGATGAAAATTCGGGGCCCGCGAGAGCGTTCTCCGCCCCTTTCCAAAGCTCTCCCACAGACCGATGTGGCCCAGGGAAATAAACAAGCTTGACATGGTCTCTCCGCTGAAGCCCACTGTCTCCCGAGCTCCGTCAAGCATGTTTCGTTCAAGTCAGCGGAATTTAGTCCAATCTCATTGAAGCTTGCGCAAACGCGCAGCGGCGCCACCCGCCAAGTGGAGAGTGGCCTCGTCATCCGGTGCCCCTGGGAACTTTTACCTGAGAAGGCCCAAAATGTCAAGGAATCAAACTCAGGCAGTCTTCCCGCCAACGTCGGGATCCCCAACGACGAAACGGAATGTGGGAGGCCCGAAGGTCGCCCCCGGGACCAGTCCCCACTCCGGATCGACCCCGGGTTCCGCTCTAGAACCACCTTCTTTCCATCTCAAGCTTCTCCAAGCATTTCTTAACCGCTTGGCGTGTGCTCTGAGGCTGAGTTAAGGACGTCAGGACGCTTAAGAACAGGCACTGGCGTGGAGACGCATTGACTCGAAAAGTTGAGAATGCGCCCTCAGCGGGGAACGAAGTCGTGTATGTGAGGCTCAGAAGTACGGAATCCCTGCGCGCCACGACGGCAACGGGTAGCGTATGACCTTTTGCGCGGTCCTGGTTGGACGGATGTTCAGACGATGGACCGCAGACGCTCGATGGAAGAGTCGAAAATAGCAGGGCGGGACGGGAGGTGACGAGGGCTCCCCCATGTAGGGGGATCGGACGAGAGCGAAGTCTCCATCGACTGTCCACATCACGTAGAGATGAACGCGTTGATAATGGAAGATGGCGGAGATGTAGAACGCAGATCGATTTGTATAAAGACTGGTCTCAGCGCCTGATATCTGGGATTTGGAAAGTATCATCAGCCGCAACAATCGCAGCAACAGCAGTCGCTTCTACAACAAAAGATCTACAATCGTTTTCAACATTCGCTATAAATTTGGTCTCATTACTACAGCATCAACAATGGTTCGCATCTCCGCCCTTTCAGCCGCCGGCCTCGCCCTCGCCGGCTGCGTCTCTGCTCACCCCGGCGAGCACCACAGCCATGAGCACATGAAGCGCAACATCCAGCTCCGTGACAACGTCGCCGCCGTCGGCCAGCGCTCCCTGAACGCCTGCTCCAACACTGCTGGTGCTCAGGCCATGAAGAAGCGCGCCGTTGAGCGCCGTGCCCAGAAGGTCAAGGACATCCGCGCCGCCAAGGGCCTCAAGACCCGTAAGTACCCCTCTGTCTGAGACTTCTGCGAATATTCACTGACGTTTCCATAGCTGCCCGCAAGTACCGTCGTGATGCGGACGCGCTCACCGCCTGGGAGGAAGTCAATCACAACATGACCGGCTCTAGCAACAACGGCATCTTCACCCCCCTCGAGGATGTATTCAGCGCCAACACCTCCTGCGTCTTGGCTCCCGAGATTACCGACGGCCCCTACTACATCGTCGGCGAGAACATGCGCTCCAACGTCATTGAGCAACAGTGGTGCGACGGTGTCCCCGTCTTCCTCGAGGTCCAGTATGTCGACGTCGCCACCTGTGACCCCATTCCCCAGGTCGCCGTCGACATCTGGAACTGCAACGCCACCGGTATCTACTCCGGCATCTCCACCAGCGGCAACTACGCCGCCGACGGCATGAACAGCACGTTCCTCCGCGGCATTCAGCTCACTGATGCCGACGGTGTCGCCCAGTTCGAGACCATCTTCCCTGGCCACTACCAAGGTCGCGCCACCCACACCCACTTGCTCTCGCACACCAACGCGACTCTGATGCCCAACGGCACTATCTCCGTCTGGAATGCTCCCGTCAGCCACATCGGCCAGGTCTTCTGGCCCGAGTCCATTCGCTCCGCCGTCGAGGAGCTCTACCCCTACAACACCAACACGCAGGACGTCACCTCCAACGCCGACGACATGTGGTCCATCCTCCAGGCCGATGCCTCCTACGACCCCTTCCCTCAGTTCGTCTACCTGAGCGATGACCTCCAGGACGGTCTCTTCGCCTGGATCCAGATTGGTGTCAATGCTTCCGCTGACTACACCGATGACGACTACTACAACATTGCCGGCTACCTTGATGAGGATGGTGGCCACTCCACTGGTGCCACTGTTGGCGGTGGCGGTGGCTCCGGCGGCCCCGGTGGCAACGGCACCATGAGCGGCAGCCCTCCTTCCGGCACTGCTGCTCCCCCTTCGTAAGGCACTTTAGTCGACGGGCCTGACGCAGGACTTCGAGAGCTACCTGTTACAATTTCTTTGTATGATAGAACTTCAAATACCTTTAGATGCATTGAACATACAATCTCAATGGGATTGAGCGCGCAAATACCATTTCATCCATACTTCAATTTTTCTTCCAAACATGTCCAGCTGATATGTACTGAAGATACTTTTGCTGGAGATTTCTGGCTCATGCCGTGGTGATCATCCTACTAGAGAAGCCAGGTGAGGTAGATGCCTAATTTTGATTTAGTCTGCTTGATTTAATCTAACCCAGGCCTCCGAAATCTAGGAGAGAATTTAGTGCCTAAAAGTCATGCCGGGGAGAAAGATGTCTCGAAGGGGGCTTTGAGATACGACGTGATGTAGCCTTTGGTCGGGTATATCCTTTAGGTAAGACATACTATTCTGATCGTAACTGGAGCTACTGTTGGCTGATGCTCTTACATGTGGATTCACGCCTTTGAGATATATACTTGGAAGATATAGCTCTTCGGCGACGCCGCTGTCCAGGCTTGCGGCATTTATCTTGATGGATTTTCTTACTTACTCTCCTTCAATGTACTGCATTTCGAACCTCGAGTAGCTCGTTAGGGTATTGAATGATGTTTACTCTAATCCGATCTCACTGTTCTGCGATTTATGTGAAGATACCGTCTTGTCTGTCTTATTTTGGCCACTATTAGAAGCATTGAATTACCCGCATTGATGCTACTTTATATTGGTAACGATTATATAATGTCGACGACTTTTCAGTCGACTTTCGTGTCTGGGAAGGACAAGGGAGCGCAAGTCAGAAAAGTTCAAGAAACGGACTATTAGTACTTCCCAATCACAAGCCGCAAGAAAACGCACGCTGTCGGTGCTCATCTGATAAGGTGAAAGAAACCGCGGCAAATCCATCCTACTTGCATGCGCTCTTGAAGTTCATCGTCATTTGCCCGAGACATGAGACGATGGTTGATTTGGCCAAGCTGCGTCCAGTCACATTTCACATAAATCGAGAAGTCAAAACAAATGATGACAAGTTGGAACTTGGCGTCTGAAGCCCGCGACGAGACCCGAGCGCGTTAAATCGGCCCAGCCTTGAACACGAGCCAATTGTGAAGTTGCGAAGGACAGAAAGCGGAAACCGAATGTCGGCCTCGGAAGTTCCCCCCGATGTCACCGTACAATTAAAGTATAGCGGGTAGTGGGATGCATGGCATTTAACTTTTCTGACAGAATCAAAAGTCGAGTTTCTCTCAACCAGCTCCTCGTTCGGACCTGTGACTTCACCTTGGATTAATGGTGTTCCAATGCCAAGACGGACGACTCCAAAAGTGGAAGCTCCAATATTCTTCGTCCCATCGCGTCCACCAATTGTTTTCCCCCTTTCATGCACGCGTTTCACCCGAAGGGAACCATCAGTGTTCCACCACCCGCAGTATTGACGCAGACATCGTCCATCAAATTGCCAAACTGAAAGCAGATTCGGTAAAAGGTCGCAGCCTAGTCTCTCATCCCTGAAGGGGACCTGGAGGGGCTGAACTTGCATTGCCATCCCGGCCCTGTAGGCGTAGGGCTGCCCGCTCCTCCGCTGCCCGCCCGCTTGGAGGGGGCAGGCAATGAGACGACATGATAAATGGACTGTTCCTCCTCACAAGGCGAGCCTTCAGTTTGCACGTCTTGCCATGTCAGGCAGACCTCTATCGACTTGACCCAACCGCCATGGGCCTCAGATATCTCGCATGCGCCGCGGCAATAGCCGCGGTCGCGATGCATCCCTGGCTAGCCACGGCCGCCGACGTCGAGGCCAATATCACAGCCCTGACTGGTGGCGAACTCGAAGCCGATTGGACAAACATGTTCTACTCCAAAGAGAAGCCTCTACTGCTAGGAAACGATGGAGGTGCTGCGACGGGAGGCTTTCACGCGTGGGATCTGAACAGCGATTCGCCACTGTCCGAGGTCAAGTCCATGATCACTGGCCGAACAAAGATCATCACGACAGTCTACAATGTCACGGGGAAAGACTATGCGGTTACTATTGCGATGCCGGACTCCATAATTCGCGTCTACGAGATGCCAGGATTCAAGGAAATTGAGTCAGCCCAAGTGACCATGCTTGGAGACTGGGCAGCCATGTGCTCGTGGCGAACCAACAGTCTGAACGACTACGTCTTTCTCTTCGGCAAGAGTGTGGTAGTACAGTATGTGGTCCGCCCGACCAAGGACTCCATTGAACTGGTGGAGGTGAGAAAGCCCGGTTCCAGCTCCTCAACTCATTTCTCACTGACTGAAACTTCAAACAGGTTCAAAGCATCCCAGTCCCAACAGAGTTCTCCGGCTGTGCTGTGGTACAATCACAGGCTAAAATGGTCGTTAATGCCGACGATGACAAGGATGTTTACGTCTTCGATCTCAAGGAATCGACCATTGCCCCAGAAATCACCAAGCTTGGCGAGGCTGCGGAAGATGTGACTGGTATTGCAACATATGTCTCAAATTCCACCGGCACTGACTACCTGTTTGTCGCTCAAGAAAGGAGCATTGCTGTCTACAAGTACCCATTCGATCTTGTCGGCAATATCAAGCTTAATGGCCTCGAGGATATCGAAGTCCAGGGCCTCAGTATCTATCAGGGCTCAAGTTCAAAGCACCCTAGCGGCGCTCTTGGCTTTGCTGTCGAAGCAGACAACGTCGCTGGATTTGGAGTGGTGTCATTGGATAGTGCTCTCGATGATCTCGGGATAGAAGCCAACACCGCGTATGATCCTCGGAACGCAACTGGATCCCGCGACCGTTCTCCGATCTGCGACGCCTGCTCGAGCAACGGCTACTGTCAAGAGAATGCCCTAGGATGTGGCTGCTTCGCTGGCTTCACCGGCGACAAGTGCGATCAGGTCCAGTGCACGAAGGATTGCTCTGGACATGGCGAGTGTATTGGGCCGCAACAGTGCAAATGCGAGAATGGATGGGGAGGACTGTTCTGCTCGGCTGTCTTAGTCGAGGCTTCCTACGAAACTGACCAAAATGGCGGCGACGGAGATGATCCCGCCATTTGGATCTCGCCGGAATCAGCCGATAAGTCCCGCATCATTACTACGACCAAGTCCACTGAGGGTGCCGGCTTGGGTGTTTTCGATCTGAAGGGCAAGCTGCTCCAAACCCTGCCGGCGGCGGAGCCCAACAACGTCGATATGATCTATGGCTTCCAGGCTGGGAACAGGACTGTCGATCTCGCTTTCGCTGCCTGCCGTGGCGATGATACGCTTTGGTGAGTTGAGTATTTCAAGTCGCCTGAAACACCTTACACTGACACATTTGCAGTCTTTTCGAGATGACCTCGAATGGAACCCTGAAAGACATCCCCGGCGGCATTCAGCCTGTCCCGGAGGACTACAAAGTCTATGGTTCCTGCGTGTACAAGTCTCCCACCAGCGGCAAGCAATATCTCTTTGTCAACGAAAAGTCTGCTCGCTATCTACAATATGAGCTGACGTCCAACTCGAATGGCACTCTCCAGGCCACTCTCGTTCGTGACTTTACAGGGGGTTCAGGCGGCCAGGTTGAGGGATGTGTAACGGACGAGGAGAATGGCTGGATCTTCCTCGGCGAAGAGCCCTCTGCCCTGTGGCGTTATGGTGCCGAGCCCGATTCTTCCGACGATGATGCCATTCAAATTGCCTTTGTAGGCGACGGCCAGACCTTCGCCGACGTGGAGGGCGTTAACCTCGTCTACGGCGTAAAACCTGATCAAGGATACATCCTCGTGTCTAATCAGGGCGTCAGTTCTTACAACGTGTATACTCGAGCCGATCCACACTACTATGTGACAACTTTCACAATTCCCAAGTCGTCGGATGGACAGATTGATGCGGTTTCGAATACCGATGGCATCACCGCGGTCGGGACACATCTTGGAAAGGACTTCCCTCACGGATTATTCGTTACTCACGATGATGCCAATCAACTGCCTGACGGTAGTACCAGTACCGAAGCTAGCTTTAAGCTAGTGAGCCTGGAGAAGATTCTGGGGGCCGATGTGATCAAGGCTATGAACCTCCTTGATAATGTTGATGCTAATTGGGACCCAAGGAAGTAATTAGAACAATGGGTCGACAATATGACTACAAGCTTGCATAGAAGTCAATAATAACATATCAAACTTACTAGCCTGAACGATTGTAGTGATGGAACCCATGTGATCCACCGGTCTTGATGAAATACGTCTATGATACACCCCGCAAATGGCAATGTCACTGGCATGAAGTAAGCAGAGTCAGCGAGTTGCCGCTCAATTTCGACTTCTATTATGAACATCAGAATGTGTCTAATTGAAAGGGGGATGCCGCTACCATATTGGAGAGATGCGACCTGAAAGATTCCAATCCACGAATTGATCACTATTACTTCGCAACATCGCCAATACCGGAGTATGAGAGGTCCATTGCTACGGGCTTCTCCCATTCTCACCCATTCCCCTCTTCAGCGGCACTCTTGTTCCAAGGCAGTTGAAACTATCAAACTGATCTAGGCGGGCGAATATTGTTGGGCCCTCTGGCGCGTAGGCGCTGTCGCCGATGTCGGTCTTCTGCCGCCGGAAGCAATGACCCGTCCATGAATGGAGTTGTGATGTGCTTTGGCTTGCACATGATTTGTTGTGTTGCGATTTACTTGAATCAAGTATGCGTAAATGCGTTGACTTGGCCGGAGTCGATTCTCGTTCTCGCTTGTAATGACTGCGTCTTTCCGCGTTTGAGAAGGACATGTACCTACTTGGGCGATTTAGTGGGACTTGCTCAACCTGAGTAGTGGTGTAAAATGAGGAGTCCAACTCCTCGTTGAAGAATAGCTCGTGACTTATATACAAGTTCAGTAAGGCTCCTGAATCACTGCATACTCATACAATTCCCTCATCTTAGTCGTATGTGGGCTTAGTGTTGTTTGGGGCCACACAATACCACATTCACTACTAATAAAAGCCGAAGGCGAGACTCGCAAAGTTATTGGTCCATTTGATGGTCGATATTGAGGTCAAGGGCGAACATTGAAGACGTTTGTGAATATACTCAGCTAGGCGAGTTCAAATATTCGTGAGACTAGCAGTCAAAAAGCCCCATGCACGCGATGCAAATCACAGTATACTGTAACAGGGATTTTACGCCATCTATGCCTCATTGACTACTTCTGTGCACAGTATGTTAAAGAACCAAACCCCATCTCACGGCCTTCTGCCTCATCATGTCAACGACACCCAGCGGCAGGAATCGCTCCTCAATGAGCCTAAGACCATCGAATCGCTCTTTCGCCTCCTGATGATACATCTGGACCACCCATCTCAGCTCAGACCGTAAATTGGCCGATTGGATGGGCAAGTCCTCCAATGCCTGATAAACTTGCCGGTCAGCCTTGGGGCCGAGCACGGCTGGGGTCCCCTGAACACGCTCGTAGAGTTCTTTCAAGTGACTGCTCGTGGTACTTCTGTTTTTGGTGAATTCATCGTAGGTGAAGAACGTCTCCAAGTCCTCTGGGCTGAGGAATTGCGCGTCGAATCGGCTGAGGGGCTCATCCCCTAGCTCACGCGCCTCAGTGGCCTTGTTCGACATGAAGGTGCTCTTCTTGTCCTCGTAGTCATTGCGTTCTCGGTCGAAAAAGCTCTGAATCATCTCTTCTGGTGATACCCCTATTCCACACAGGTGTTTCTGGACCTTAAGAAATGGTATGAACTGGTTTTGGAGTCCCAAGCCACCTAGTTGGTCGGGAAAGAAGATGAAGGCGTCCGACACATCCGAGACACCAAAACGCTGCTCGATCTTGGACTTGATGTAGTGAACTGCACTGAGTTGGCTGTTCGCCGCGCCGGCAATCGACTCGTCGCCGGTGCCAGCTAAATATGGCGCAAAAATGTCGTGCTGCATCTTCTGGTAGGTTCGTAAGACGCTCTCCACGTGCTCCCTGCCCAAGCAATAGGCCGGCTCTCCAAACGCCTGACCGAAAAAGCGGCCGATGCAGCTGTTCCACGTGCGTACCCAGTCGAGGATGCTTCGACACTCGGCAAGTTGTTTCTGAAGCTGCTTCACGTGCTCCGCGACGTTCGCCTGGTCGATGATCCACTTTCCAGCCTTATGGTCGAGCACGAGGTGGCCGATGCTGACAGGACCCTTAGGCAACTGCTCATCAAGAGCTTCATCTCGAGGAACTCCTTCATTGGTCAAGTACACCGAGCCAGTCTTCTTCATGTTGAACTCCAACCCCATAACCTTGGCGAAGTGCTGCATGGTAGCCCATGCCCTAGCAGTGTCCGCAGGACTGCCTGCAACCCAAAGGTCGTCATGCAGGCGGTATAGTTGTAGCCCTGTCTCTTGGTTGACGGCAAAGTCCATCACGAACAAGACCAACTCGCCGATGAGTTTTGCTGGCGATCGACTCATCGGCATACCCCTGCGCCTGATGCGCGGTGCGTTTGATGTGGACTCTGACTCGGAAGACGAAATGGAGCCTAGGTTCACCGGCATCTCAAGAACCTTCCGGTAGAACGCAAGCATGTTATCCGGGAACCCAAAGAAGCGGAGGACGGCAAAGATTGACGTGTGGGACAGGCCGGCCCCGAACCACTTGAGATCAGACTGCAACGCGGCAGCTGTGCCATCAAGCGCTTGATGAAGCATCGTCTCAGTTGCAAGCGTGCGCAAAAGAAATTGCTTGATGTTCAGGACCGGTTTCTTGGCCTTTCCCCATTCAGACGAGGAAACATCATCGTCGTCCTCCTCTTCTGACATTCTTCCATCGTCGTACATCTCCTCGTTGAGCGTGTTTACCTGGCTCGGCAGGGCGGCGAGGCAAAAGTGATCAATGAAATTCTTCCTGCGAAGACCTGCAACCGTATCATCAGAGATTGCAGGTCGACGTTGGGTAGTCCGGAAAGATGCTCCCCTTCCACCTCTTCCGCGCCCCCTGGTACCTCCCCTAGGCCATCTCGTTGTTGCTGAATGCGAGGATTCATCAAGAACCAGGGTGGGAAGTTCGCTGAGATAATAGGCTCGCCGCTGGATCTGCCTCTCAGTCATGGATGGCTCAGCGTGCCACCTCCAGACTTGGTCGGTCCCGTCCAGAGAAACAAGGTCTGTGAGGGTCCGCTTCAAGCTCACGCAGCTGTTGATACCGACCCAGTGAATGAAGATAGCCTGCAGTACATCTTCGTCCATCCAAATGCGGTACTTGCCGTTGGCTTGCTGGCGCGGAACGTACGATACTCCCTCCTCGCCGGCGTCCCACTCCCAGTTCTCGAAATCGACGAACCTTGTGTTAAGGACGTCCGCGATCTCCCGTAGAACAACATTGTTGGACTCGAACTCGCGTAAGATAGCCTGTTTCTCATCGCTTAAGAGATCCTGCTGGAGGAGGCTGGCAATGCACATCTTCAGCGTGGTCGTGTTGAACGGGTTCCGCCTCTTGAGAAAGTCCACGCTCGCTCGCGCGGTCCGTTGCCGCACGTCCTCAAGCGCCCTTTCACTCTCCCTCGTCTTGAAGAGACTTGCCAGATACGCGTTGATCTCCGACTCGTCAGTCTCCAATGGTGTGAACACCACCTTCTCGAACTGGTCACGGAGGTTCTGAAGACGCTCTTGTTCCTGGTCGATGACCTCGAAAGAGGAGTCCTCCTTTGACAATTTGGCGGCGTCGGAACCCTCCATGGGACTTCCAGGATTGATCCACTCGGTAACAAGTCGGGAGTACAAGTGAGCCATGCTAAGCTTATGGCTTTGTACGTCAAGCTTAGACCTCAACAGGTCCTCAGATGACTGCAACATTGACGGAGGCACTGACGTGTCATATTTGGACTGAGCCAGTAAGTTGTCGATATTGTCGATGCTAGGATTGTCGTCGCGTCCTTTTGCGTAAAGTTCCTTGACCCCTCGAAGCAAGCAGCTGATACGGTCGCCCTGGTTGATGTGTTCTTCGGCCTCTTGGAGGATTTTGGCCTTGCGGTTTTCGTACTGAGTTCGTTGCTTCTCCAACTCGCGAATCTTAGTACTGGTGATGGACTGAAGCGTCTTCGATAAAACTGATGTTGAAGACATTGTATAATGATTCTGAAAGTCGTGAAGATTGGAAGGTTGTGTCTTTGCTGAATGATAATACTTCCTTGTTCTTTTATTTCCCGAACTCTCGGATCCATGATAAGCTCACTTACTTATGTGTATCCGCGGATCATCCTGAGGGCCTGTTGTTTACACTTGCCAGCTGTTCTTCCAAAACATCTGTTGAGTGATAATCATAATGATGTGGTCTTAGTTCCCCGCCCCTAGAGCGAACCAAGCCGCTGGAGAAGCCTACAGAAGTTGTAAGACGTTGGTGCCTGCTTAAGCGACGCCCTTTGACTGTCATCTCAACTTGAACATGTTTGCTAACCTAGCAATTGACTACGGAGGAAATCTTGAGGGCGTCCAACCATACAGCGTAAATCCTGTCTCTTTCTACTGGAACATTCCTTTCTAGTAGCAACACGAGGTATTTCAGGTCGCGGAACCTTGTCGCCAAGGAGAGTGTAGTTGCCATAGGATCCAGATCAAGCTTAGGGCGTAAGCACAATGAGGTTGAGAATTCTAGAAGCTTCTCGACCATGAACGATGACAGGTCGCTTTGCGCTCATTATCTCACTGGCGAGGAATTTTGGGGATTAATTATTCTAGACCGAATTCATTCCATCAAGATTCCTCTCGAAGTGCCCGGTCAATCTGCATTCTATGCGTGGCGCCACTAAACAAGAGTTTCCGGCAAATCTGATGATACGCTTGCATTGTGACATATCAAGATATGAGGATGGTGGATAGCCGTTGCGATCGTTAAATATTGCCGCCAGTTCTTGTTATAGTGCGCAAGATTGAGCTCTTGGAATGGGCGCGTGAAGTGCTCGCCCTTGTTAACATGAACCCTCGGGTTGTCGCGTCCGTGCAATAGACACCCTAGTCAGAACAGCCAATACCAGTCCCTCCTCCCCTAAATGACGATAGTGCAGGGCTGAGCAGAGCACTTTCAGAAAAGGTGTTGTTCGGCCCAGCTTCCATGGCAACCATGGTTACTTTGAACCTAAACAACACGACGGATAGTGATGACCGTACGTCATTTCTTCAATACCATCTCAATTTGGTTACGACAATCTCGAGCAGTCAACGGTCAGTGCCGAAAACGCACGACCAACGGTCAATGGAGATCGGCCGAAACATGGTCAGATCCGGCCCCAGTTTCTGACCCGAAATGGGCAAAACTATCCCGCTGGATCTGTGGATGGGTTGTCAGCCCATTTTGGCAGGTTGTCAAACCCGTTGCATTCTGGCCAGCATAACCCTGGACTCTGCCCCAGTGGCGACCCGACGCGCGCGGCAGATCAGTGAGCTAGCCTGCCTAAACTGGCGCTGTCGCCGGTTTGAATTCCGCACCTCTGATGATCCTTCCCGGGCACCGGCCGAGGTCTCGCTTTCGCCAGCACGTTCTCAATCTTTTTGGCCATCCATCTGAGAGAAGATGGGAGGAGTGAATTGAGTCTCATAGATGCCGTGTCAAGCGATGCTATTGATTAATACGGAGTGCAAGTTTGGTAGAACCTAACACCTAGGGCATCTGTTGTTAACTTGAAGATTATCCATTCCCAAGGAAGAATTTAAGACGGTTTTGTTCCGATGCCATACCGAGGCGCCACATCTAATATTGTAGATGTGATCTCCTGCAGGTGCCGCGGTGCGGAGCGGGTACTGTCGGGGGACCCGATCACATCAACAATAAAGGGTTGCATTGAGAACAGGGAAGTGGGTTGAATCAATACAAGACCATCGGCTCATCTTGTCAGTCGATTGAATAAGAAGAAAAATTCCAAGGCAAAAAATTTCCCCACAACCCATGAAAAAAGGGGCCTTTGACAACGCAATTTTTTGCTTAGATGAGCGTAAGAAGACGTGGCTCGGGAGTATTTTGCCTACTGCCGAACCGCGTTTCTCGACTGAGACCCTGCATTGTCCAATTGATGCTAACTCACACACCCCCTTTCAATCACTTAAACTTTCTTTCGTTCTCTACTTTGTCACATTGGCGCACTGATAAGGCGGTTATCGCAATCTTTCTGATCATTTGAAGCCGGGATAGACTTTGGCATCCCGCCCTGAGCCGCTAACATAGGACGGATCTGGGTTCGGATGATTTGCTCAGTCGACAATGGCTTCAACTTCGAATGAGAGTCCAAGGGACCAGGAGAAGGACGCCAGCACACGCGAAGCCGCGATAGATACCTCCGTTATTGCGACAGACAACACAAGCAGTAACGACAGCCCTCCGACATCATCGTCTCAAGCATCGCCTACTGCAGAGAAGTCAACAACAACCCCTGCTGGACCTCCAGACGGTGGTTTGCAAGCATGGCTCCACATCCTTGGGTCTTTCTTCATCTACTTTAACACATGGGGTAAGCAAGATCGATCTTTAGACTCGCGTTTTACGCGATGCAACCATCGTGAGATGTTGCAGCGGCAACGCCAACATGGGACAACCTCCTCTTGGAATGTGGTTCGCTGACCGGGTATCGTTCCAGGTCTCATCTCGAGCTTCGGCGCCTTTCAGGCCTACTACCAGTCTGATCTCCTGAAAAACAACACTGCCTTTGAGATCTCGACAATTGGTTCCCTGCAGAACTTCCTGATGGTCTTCTTGGGTTTCATCATCGGCCCAATTTACGACCTGGGCTACTCACGATACCTGCTGGTGGTAGGATCCATCCTGGTGCTGATCGGGCTTATCCTCCAAGCCTTCTGCCAGAACCTGTGGCAGTTCCTACTCTGCCAGGGTCTCATCATCGGCCTGGGAACCGGATGTCTGTCTACGCTAGGCGTCGCACTCCCATCGCAATGGTTCTCTACTAGGCTCGCGCTTGCCAATGGCATCGCGGCCAACGGTAGCGGTGTTGGCGGGTAAGTGTCGCTTTGAGCGAG
Organism: Colletotrichum tamarilloi; assembly: GCF_030869305.1. NCBI lineage: Eukaryota > Fungi > Ascomycota > Sordariomycetes > Glomerellales > Glomerellaceae > Colletotrichum > Colletotrichum tamarilloi. The sequence goes on along the minus strand of NW_026849480.1, from coordinate 57,492 downwards.
AGCCTAGAGTCTAGAGTCGACTAACATTGTGCGCAGTCTCGTCCTACCAGCAATGTTCCGAGCAATCCAACCTAAGATCGGCTTCCGATGGACAGTCCTCGTCTTCGCGCTCATCGCGCTTGTGACGCTCGGCGTAGCCAACCTCGTCATCAAGACATCGAAGCTCAAGATCCCTCTCAAGCGGCGACCGCTCGTCGACAAGTCCGTCTTTCACGACCTCCCGTTCCTTCTCTTCCTCGGCGCCTGCTGTCTGCTCTTCCTGGGCATGTACACGCCGTACGTCTATGTGCAGAGCTACGCCCTCGAGAACCACATGGCCAGCGAGAATGTCGCGCTCTACCTCCTCTCGATGCTCAACGGCGCTTCTATTGTTGGGCGCATCATCCCCAACTTCTTTGCACCCTACATTGGCATCATGAACATGATTGCTAGCGCCGTCTTCGTCATGTCGATTGCCGCCTTCTGCTTCGCGGCGACGAACAGCCAGGCTTCACTCATTGCCGTCACTGTGGTGTACGGCTTCTTCAGCGGAACATTCTTCGGCTTGCAGCCGACTACGTTCGTCAAGCTTACAGCTGACAAAAGTTACATGGGCACCAGATTTGGCATGGCATTTACTGTCATGTCGGTGGCACTCCTGTTCGGATCGCCCATTGCTGGTGCGCTGTCCAGGTCGCATGGATACTTGAGCGGTTGGATCTGGTCGGGATGTTGCCTTGCGGCTAGCGGTGTCACGATTTGCATTTCGCGCGGGTTTGCTGGTGGCTGGAAGCTGAACAAGGCGGTTTGAGATGCCTCCTTGGCTGTGTTGTACATATGATTAGTTACATGTAAAAAGTTATACAGAGATATCATCACTCATTTCCGATACCTGATCTACGAGTAATGTGATTTGGTCATGGGGTTCTTAGACGACGAGATTGCCACTTTTTGATATAGGTGGCTCAAGCCCAATTGAGTCCTGTTCTCAAAGCTGTCAAGTTGAAGAGACGAAAGATCTCGTGAGATGGGCCGGCAGTGCGACTGCCAGCTACGTCACAGTAGCAATGGACTCCACGGAGCTAAATCTCTTTCCGGGCCGCAGCCGTGACCCATGTTCGGCTCGCAGCTGCGGCAGTTTATCTTCAAGCATATCCAGGTGCGGAATGTCGGAAACCCCCTGTCACGGTGCTGCCGTCAGGTACCGCAGACGGCCAGTCCCGATGGCGAAGGAACCGCCTGGAGAAACCGAGGGCTATGGAAGTGTGTGCCAAGTTATTCAAGTACCTACTCCGTATTAATGGACGGTGGAAAGTGAGGAGTGGGAGCCGTCTAGATAACAGGTTGCACAAAGTGGGAGCCGGGTGCCCTGACTCGCCATTGCTACCCGGCAAGGACACCCGGGCTTCGACCCATAAACAAGGACTATATGGGGTCTCATGCCACCTTGCCAGGCTCTGCCAGGGCCACCAGCGGCATATCGTCGATCTAAAATGATGCAAGGGCAACTGCGTGGGTATCGCTGCGAAAGTGTCACTATTTTTTGTGTTCGGGGAAGCTTGAATATAGAGCCCCCGCGTAGGGTTGCACTCCGCGGAACCAGAACCGGCATGCCAGATGGCGCAAACCTTAGAGTTCATGACGGGGATGGAGGGGTTGGAGGGGCAGAAATCCCCTTGTTTGTAAGTTCTATCTTCACGTATAAATAGCTAGATCTGGTGCCTTGCATGCGAAGTCTTCGCTCTCTCGGGTTTCTGTTGCGCTCTATTCGTCGATCAATATCAAATACTATTCAAAATGTCCATCAAAACAGTTGCCGTCGTTGGTGTAAGTAGTGATTCGACAACACAGCGAAATGAGACCGAAGCTCACAACTGAATCTAGGCATCCGGCCTCGTTGGTCTGCGAGTCGTCAAAGCCCTCCTGGAAAAGGGATTTGAAGTAACGGCTATCTCCCGCGAAGCTTCCACCGCAACATTCCCATCTGGCGTCGCCGTCCGCAAGGCAGACCTGTCGTCTGTTGAGTCCCTCACGGCCGCCTTCGCAGGTCAGGATGCCGTCATCTCTGCCATCTCCACTGTCGCTGTCATCGTCCCTGGTTCACAAGACCCGCTCATCGATGCGGCTATCGCTGCCGGTGTGAAGCGCTTCATCCCGTCCGAGTATGGCCTCAACACGCGCACCTTGGAGGGCGAGATCCTTGGCGACTGGCTCAAGTCCAAAACGGCCGCTGTCGACTATTTGATCGAGAAAGCGGAGGCTAACCCAAGCTTCACCTGGACTGGTATTGGAACAAGTCTTTTCTTCGACTGGGTAAGTCCTCGCCATCGACAGATCAAATTGTCTGAATCTCTGAAAGTGTAATTAACCACTTCCTAACAGAGCATCACCCGAGGAATCTACGGTATTTCACTCGAGAACAAGAGCATCACAATCTTCGACTCCGGAAACCAAAAGGTCTCGGCGACGTCGCTTGCTTTCCTCGCTAAGGGCATTATCGCGGTGCTGCAACACCCCGCCGAAACCGCTAACAAGTACATTAACTGTCGTAGAGTCACTATAGGGGTATCGACGTATATAAAGAGAACGGTTATTTATTAAAAATAAAAAATAGGCTCAAAGCTCGCTCTAATATAGAGGGTATAAGTAAAATAGGCCTTAGTAATTATATAATTAAAGTTATATAATATATAATAAAGCTATAAATAGTTAAAATTATTATAATATACCCCCCTAAATAAATATACGTTTAAAAAAAGCGTGTTTAATTACTTATATTATTATAAATAGGTTTATTAAAAATAAAAAACTAAATATTAATATATAAGAATTTATTTATAAAAAGAATTATAAAATAAATCGGTTTATGTATAAAGTTATAAATAAGAGGTAAATTAGCTATAAATTAACTTCTATATTCGTTATTATAAGTAATTTTAAAGCTATATTATTAATAAAAAGTATAATTAAGAGACGGCCTTTTATTAGCTAAATAATTAACTTATAAATTAAGAATAATAAATATATAAATTTCTTACCGCTACCCATAGTACTAACTTTTTTTTCCTTTTTAACCTATACTTATATTACTATTATACGTATATACCCTTACTTTTTACCTCTATATTTATATTTTTATATATATATATTATTAAAAAAAGATTTTTATTAATAATATTGTTTTTATTTAAATATTATTAAAATAAATAGTTAAAAACTATATTTATATTATTATAGTGCGAGAGGTTAAGAAGCGTAAATATAAAGTTATAGCTTTAAAAAAAATAATAGCTTTTTTAGCCCTAATAACGAGCTTATAAAGGATAAGTAATATTTTTTTATTTTATTTTTTAATTAATAATATAGCCTCGTTTATTTAATATTAATTTAATTATTTTATTTAATAAGTAACGGCTTTATAACTAAATAAGTTATTTAAAAAAATAATAAAAGCGAGGAGGGTTTATAGCCCCCTTTTTTATTCCTTTTTAAAAGTTAAAAAGAAGTTTTTATTTTTTAAGAGGATAATATAAATAAAGAGGGTTTATAGCCTCTTTTTTTACTTTTTTTTAAATAAAAAAAAAAAAAAACTTTTTTTAGGGGGATTAGAATAATAAAATAAGTTTATAACCCCCTCCCTTACCTCTTTTTAAAAAATATAAAATAATTAATTATATACATAATATTTTTTTATTTATCGTTATTTATAAAACTAATTTTTAATAATAAACCTTTTTAGTACTATTTTTAATATTAAAGTTTAATATAAATTAGTACTTTTACTTCCTCCGTTTAGTTACGAATACTTTAAGTATATTAAAAGCGCCCTTAGTAACCGTTCGGATAATACGTACTTTTTAAGTTCGCGTATTAATAATAAATATTAACGCTACTAAACTTATAAAAAAATAAGTTATACCCCTATTTTTAAAAAGTATATATAGGACCTAAGTATAAAGTTCTTATATTTTAAATAAGTATTAATAAAATAAGTAGCGGTAGCTATAGTTATAAGTATAAAACTACTTATATTTTATAAAATAAGTTCTTAACTATTCTCGTTTTATTTATTATTTATAATTTAATATATAATCCCTAACTTATATAATAGTAGTGTTACGTAAGGCCCTTAAGTATAATAATTTTTTAAATAAAAATAAAAATAAGGGGGTTTATATAAATAAAGTTTTAATAAAAAAGGCGTTTATAAGCGCTCTCTTTATATTAGAAGCGTTATTAAAAGAACTTATTAAAAATATAATAATATTAACTACTTCGCTTATAAAAATAAATAATATTTAAATCGGAATTAATATTTTTATTAGTTTATATATTTTTTTAAATATATAGCCCGCGTTTAAATCTTTTTTAAATAAATTCGTACTTATTTTTTTTAAATAAATAGCCTCTTTTTAAATAACTTAATAAGGTTATTAAAATAACTTTATACTCCTTAGCTATAAACTACGTTTTTTAATTAAAAACCGGGCCCTCTAGGCCGTTTTATTACTTTTTAAATATCCCCTTATTTAATATAATTATTTCTTATATATTTTTTATATTTAAAAGTAATACGAAGTACTTAAACTTTATTTTAAAAAGGTTTTTTATAAAACTATTAGTTAGTATTTTATTTATTAATATATAAACTACTTAAAATATGCTTTTTATATACTTTTATTATAACTATATATTTTAAATATTAACGTAGCGTAAGTAAGTTAAAATACGTTCCTCTTTTTTTATTACGAGTTTAATTATTTAATAATTATCATAATATACTTTTTATATATTACTAAGCTCGAGTAAAATATTTTTAAAAAAGTATTTAAAAACGAGTATTTCCTTAGCTATATATTTTAAGCTTAATAGTTTAGCCTTTATAATTAACGTAATTATTATATTTTAACGAGCTACTTTTTATTAAACGAGGTTATTAAAAAGGGAGATTATAAAACTTTATAAAGATTTTTAGGTCTTTTTATTATTTATAAATAAAGCGTTGCTTATAATTAATAATACTTAGTTACTCCCTAAGATCTTAAAATATATTACTAAGTATTATATATAAAAAAGGTATTGTATAACCTAATTTATAATAAAATAATATTAATAAAATAGGTTTATTAAGAACTAAAAAAGTAGAGCGTATATAAAAGTAACGTTAGGCCGAATTATAATTATTATATATAATATTAAACTAACCTTTTTTTAAAAAAACTTAGTTTTGTTTAGAAATATAATCCCTAAGTTTTTTTTAATTAAAACTATTAATAATAGGGTTATAAGAATAGTAAAATTAGTAAAATCGAACTTCTTAACTACTTTTTTAAAATACTAATTATAAGCTAAGTAAATTTTTTTATTTAGTTAATTATAAACAATTTTTATTTTAAAATACTACGAAACTAGCCCTTAGTTTTTTATTTTATATTTCTTTTTAAGTCCCTTAGTTACTTAACTAGCCTCGTAAACGTAGTTTTTATAATAAAGAACGAAGATATTATTTATATAAAAAAAAACTAAGACCTTTTTAATAAAGTCTTAAAATAGGTATAAGTCCTTATTTATAAATAAAAAACTTAAATTTTTAAAAGTTAATACTAGCTCTTCGTATTATAATAGCGGAACGTTATAAGTACTATATAGGGCCCGCTCGAGTTTTATATATATTCTTAGTTTATAAAAGCTATTTAGAAATTTATAAATAATAGGGGGGTTACTTAGTTTCTTAATTATATTTAAAAAAGCGTTTATAATATTATATTAATAAATTTTTAAATTAAATTAAGTAGTAATAGTTATAACTATTTTAAATATTTTAATAATTAGCGTTATTATATAAGTCTTTTTTAGGGAGTATCGTTTTTAAAAATCCCCCTTAATATAAATTCTCGCTTTATAATAATTAAAATAATTATTATTGTTAAGTTTATAATTAAATACCTATTTAAAAAGTATTAGTTTAGAAATAACTAACGCCTTATTAACTACTTTTTAAGTATTTATTTTTTTAATTTCTAAATTTCTAACTATACTACCTCTATAAATTAACTTTTTAAAAGTTCTAGTATTTTAAGAATATTCTTTTACTTTTTTAGAAAAGTAATTAATTAATTTATATAAATTTAGTTAAATTAGATTATAGTTAATAAAACGTACTTCGTTTTACTAATTATAATATAAATATAATAATATAATATCTAATATCCCTAAGTTACTTTATTAACTACTTTTTATTAATTAAGTATATACGTATTAAAAAAGGAGTCTTAGTCTTTTTTTACTTAAATATAAAAAGAATATTACTTAAATTGCTTTTATTAACTCGGGTTTTAAATAAATATTTTTAAAAATTAGTTTTTTAATTTCTAATTTTATTTAATATACTTATCCTCTTCTTAGCTATATATATTAATTATATTAAAGTTATTAACTAGGTCGTTTATTATTCTTATTTTTTAATATAAACTTGCTTATTAAAGGAGTTTATTAAAGTCTAATTAAATAAAAAAATCCTTTTTATAAAAGCTCTAAGAAGTCTTTATTTTTATTTATATATATATTATATTTTTAATTTTCTTAATAAAAGGATCGATTTCTTTTATAACCTCGCTTATTAACTTAATTAACTAAATAAGGTTCGTTTTTAACTCCGGATTTTTAAAATTTAAGGTTAGTTTAAGGATAAGTAGTTATTTACTTTATTTATTTAAAAATAAACTAAGCTTATTTATAGCCTTATTTACTTTTTATAAAACGAGTATAAGTAATAATAGCTACTTTTTATTATTAATTAATATAACCTCTTTTTTATTTATAATTCTAAGTAATTAGAACTTAAGTTTAATTATTATAAATGGCTATTAAATCTTATTTACTACGGCCCTTAACTTAAATAAATAAATTACGGTTTTAATATTATTTTTTAAATAAAAAGCTATTTTATTAAATATTATATTTTAAATAATAATAATTTCTAAAAGTAAGGGGATTTAGATTTTATATAAATTATAGGCGTTCGTTACGTAATTTATAAAGTACCCGATATATCCCCTCTACTTTATTTTAAAACGTTTTTTATTAATTCTTTTTTTATAATTCTTTTTAAAAAAATACGCTCTATAGTTATATATATACGTTTATTTTTAATAAGGACGTAGATTATAAATAAGTTTTAATATATTTATTAATTATTATTATTTAAAATAATAAGTAAACTAAATTTTTTAGTTTAAATTAATAATAACTAGTTAGTACGTTACTTAGGGCTAATATTATATAAGTAAGTTATAATTAATATAGTTTTTATTTAGAGTTCGTTTAATAAGCTAGTTATTAATATTATATTAATCGCTTTATTAATAATTTTTTAACTAGCTCGTTCCCCTTCTCTATTTAGTTTTTTTATATATAGAGGAGTAGTTTCTAAGTCTATTCTTAGTTTTTATATTTATATTTAAAAACGAGTTTTATTATTAATTATAATTATTATATATTTTATATCTTATTAAATTTTATAAATAGCTATGCTTTTTTATATACGTATTTATTATTTAAAAAAATATAAAACCCTAAATACTATATTATAAGTTTTTATAACTTATAAAAAGATAAAGATCCTATTTAAATATTCGTTTTTAATTAGTATTAACTACTTATTTTATTTATAAGTTAGTAAGTAGTTAAAGAGGTCCTATAAGATTTTATAATAAGGTCGGGTTATTTTTTGTTCTAAGGTACGTTATAAAATAACCTATTTTATATAAATAGTTATATAGTATTAATATTTTAAATAGCTTAGTTTTTTAATTTTTACTTCTTAAGTAGCTAAGATAAGCTTTTTAAGTACTATTAATATAAGATATTTAGATTTAAAGTATTAAAACTAAGTTATATTTAATTAATTATTCCTTAATTAATATAAAAAACGTAAGTACTATACGCTACGTATTAAAATTATATTAATAAATAAAGACTAATTTTTAAGTAGAGAATAAGATAAATAGGGCTTATATTTTAAAAAAACTAAATTAACCTTTTTTTTAAGCTACTTAATAATAACGTTCTTAGATTTACTACTAAACCGAAGGGTATAATTAAAACCTAAATACTAAATACCCGTTTTTTAAAAAAGAGCTTTTAATACGACGTTTATATAGAAGTTTTTAATAAAATTAATATTATAAAGGGTAAGGTACTCTATCCTAGGCCCCTTTAGTCCTATAAAAATATTCTATATAATCCTCGTTCCCCTAGTAATAATAAAATAAAATACCGTTTTAAAGTCTATATTCTCTAAACTATTATTTTATTAAATAAAATCTAGTTTTAAAAGCGATTAGTTATTAATAAAGTAAATAGTATTATAATTATTTATAACTATATTTTTAAAAAGGAGGTATAAGTTAATAAAGGGAATAAAAAAGATAATAAGATTATTATTTTTATTATTTTCTATATTTAGTTTAGAAAATAGACTAATATTAATAATTATAATTATAATATTTAAAAGGTAAGTCTTTTTAAAGTTCTTTTTATTATTTAGCTTATTAATTTTAATTATTTTTTTTAAAATAACTTCGGTTATTATTATTTTATTTAAGAGGGGGTTTTATATAGATCTAGCTTTTTTAAGCGAGGTTAATATAGAGGTTTATATACTTTTCTTAGTTTAAATAGGAAATTATTTTTTAAGTTTTATTATTACTTAGCTAAATATGTTTTTATTTTATTTTATTTATTAAAATAAGCTCTATTTTTATATAGTTTATTAGTTTTTAATAATAGGACCCTTTATAAAAATAGTTAATAAACGAGTTAAGAGTTACTTCGTTCTACTTAGGGGAATTTAAATAATTTATTAATATTACGAATATTATAAGGGTTTATTTATAATTTTTATTATATACTATTTTTTTATATAATAAGTTATTAAAGATCTTAGTATAATACCCTATATTAAAGATTACTTCTCTTTTTTATTTTAGTTTAATAATATTAATAAACTCTTAATTAAATTAGTTTAGGGTAAAATAATATATAGTTATATAAAAAAAAGCTTTTAAAATAAGGGTACTTTAGACTTTAAGTAGCTTAAGTTATATTACTTAATAATAAACTAAAAAAAAGTTTTTAATTTAGGTTAATAAATTAACGCTAGAGTTCGCCCTATTTATAATTATATTAAATTCCTTTTTTATAATTATAAACGAACTAGAGTTACTTAGTACGTACTTTTATTTAAAAACCTAAATTATAATATAAAAGGAGTAATTTAAAAAATTAATAAATTCTTTTTTTATATTTTTTAAAATTTCTTAAGTAATTATAAAAGAGATTTAATAATTTATTAATTTATATAATCTCTTTTTTTAAAAATAAGAGATCGTTTTAAATACGGTTTATTAAATAAAAAAAGTATATTTTTTAATAAGACGTACTTAGTTCGTTATTATAGCCTTCGGTTTTATTAGAGTAACTAGTTATTTAATTTAATAATTTTTAATTAAAGATTTAATTATAATTTCGCTTTTTAATTATTTAGCTTATTATTAAATAAACTCCTTAAATCTTTATTAGTATTTAATTAAGGCCGTTTTATATACTTAATTTTAAATAATATTTCGTATTTTAACGTACTTTTTAATTAAAAAAATAGACTTTATAAAGAGTAATAGATTTAATAAAAAAGTATAGTTATTTAGGTTTAAAAAGTTTTAAACGTCTTTTAACTAGGCCTTAACTTATAGAACAAAGTATTATTTTAGTTAATCTCGTTAATAATTAAGCTTTTATTTAGGAATATTAGTAGTCTTTTTAAAAAATATTAATTTATTTAGGATTAAGCTTAATAATTATAATAGGGGTTAAATAATATTATAAAAAAGGATATAATAAACCGTAGTTCCTAAAAAATAACTTTTTAATAAAAATATAAGGATTTAAGTTAGAACTAAGCTTATAATTATCGTAAAGTTATTATAGGGGTATTAATATATATAAAAAGAATAGTTATTTATTAAAAATAAGAAATAGGCTTAAAGCTCGCTTTAATATAGAGGGTATAAGCGAAGTAGGCCTTAGTAATTATATAATCGAGGTTACGTAATATATAGTAAAGCTATGGATAGTTAAAGCTATTACGATATTAACATTATCGAATTCGAAGTCACACAGAACCAGCTCCACAAGCTCTTTAAGGAGGAGACGGGGTTAAAGTTCACGGTCGAGCATAAGACTGCCGATAAGGCAGAGAAGGAGGGCAAGGAGAAGCTCAAAGCTGGGGGGCGTTTCCCCTTTAAAGAGCTTTTGCAAAAGTACTGGTTTGGCGACGTACCCGGCCACACTATCAAGGAGGAAGATAAGTCAAACAAGATTCTGGAACTTCCCCAAAGTGACTTGCGGGAGGTTGTCAGGGGATACATCAAGGAGCACAGCACATAGAAAAAGCCGAATGGCAATCTAGACGAGTAAAATGAGCAAAGTCTGTCTGAATGTGTGTTTTCAAGTGCGATTCAACTGTCTGTCTGAAGTACAGTCCTCCTTCTACATTCTTCATTCTATACGCGCTTTGCTCCCAGTCTGTTTAATTCTAGTGTAATTCGTTAATGAGTATGTCAGCTTTTTACTACTCCGAGTAAGTACGGCAGAAGCATTCGTTAATAGTCTCTTGAAAGGGGGCTTGCGATGAAGTTCCCGTAACGAAGTAGAACAAAAGGCAACATCAGACTTCTCGGGAGTTCACTAACCTGACTGAAAAGGATTCAATTACAACTCCTCTATCAGTTTCCTTCCATATTGTTGACATCTTATCCTGGTTGACCTACTTGCCCGTGGGCATGTGGTACATCACCTACCTTAGATCTGACATATCCCACCTGGCGATATATTCGTTGGTTTGAATGCTCAATGTTTCTCGCTTGAGCTTCGGAAAACCTCTGCTAGGGAACGATTAGGATCGTTCTAAGATCTTCCTCCGGCTCGCCCGACTCAGAATTGGATCCGCATTGGTATCGGCAAGTCTTATTCATGGTTGCTCTGACTTGATAGAGGTCAGTAGTGCGCTTTAAACTACCTTAAGTCAACGTATCTAGGTCCTATGATTTGGCTCGGGGGCGGGGGTTCTGCTTCGTCATTCACTTCACGAGTGTGCCCTTATGCATGAGCTCTTCAGTGAGAAGAATGTCCTTTGGCTAAGTTCTGAACGAAAATTTAATCCAATATTCCCATTGCCGAGACATTATGAACGCATGAGGTATACCAGGACAGCATGAGCTTATGCATTGTGGCGATTTCCTAAGAACCTCAAGATGAAGTTACTTTACCCATTTGGATCAATACCTACCTTACGTTTCGCGATATGCGGCGAGATTCGACCTTCGAGATTAGTACCACAGTACGTCGCGTTTATGGCAATCTAAGCGTTAATGTTTTTCCTTTCAGTTCTAGATATTAAATAGCCGCAAAATCCATCTCGCAACCTCAGCCTTGTAATACTATAGTGATATCGCTTACCCTAAGAGAATTAGAAAATAATAGCTCTATTGCTACTTGCTATTAATAAAACATAATTAGGAACCTAAAGCCTTATTATTAATTCTACTATTAGTATCCCTATTACAAAGTAGTTAGTTCGAACCGTAGGTTAATAAAAAGATTAATTAAACTATCTAAATTTTTATATAAATATAAAAAAGAAGTTCTAACTATAAGTTATACTAATTATAATAATTATAAATAGGGCCCCTAATTAGCCCCTATATAATTAACTATATACTATAATCGAACTAAATTTCTAATTTAATACTAACTTTTTTTTTTTTTTATTAATTTACTTACTATAATTAAAGGTATAATTTAACCTCGGGCCCGTTTATTAAGTCGTCTCCTTTTCCCCCTTTTCTTTACTCTTTTTATATAACCTATCCCTTTATTTATATATTAATTTTTTTATTACTTACGAATTACTCTAACTCCTTATTAAGTATTATTTTTATAAAAACGTTAGCGAGGTTATTATTCTTATTAATTTAATATATCTCGAAGATCTTATATCTTTTATATAATTACCTAAGGGCTATAATATTAATTATAAGCTTCTTTTTTTTTATTATTCCTAATTTAACGAGGTATTTATATAGTAAATAAGAATTAGTATAAATAACTATTAAGATTAATAAAAAGTTAAATTAATTAATAATCATTTTTAATATTATTAAAATCGTATAAGTAAAGTTAACGCTATTAACTATATTATAAACTTTTAATACTAGGATATTTTTTATTACTTACTTATTTTTAATTAATAAGTAGTAAATTATATTATTATATATAGTAAATTTATTCCTATTTATACTCTCGTTACTTAGGATAATAATATATTTTAATTACAAAATAAAGTCGTTATTATTTATAAATAACTTATTAATAAAAACGTAGAGTTTATTAATAATAAGGTTAATTAAGTAATAAACGAGGCCTTAATTAAGATTTATTTATTATTACTTAAGCCGCTTATTAAGTATTTTAACGTTTTATTTATTTAGCTCTATAGCCTATATTATTTTAATATAATTAAAAATTATTTTAAGCTAATATATACTTATAATATATACCCCTCGCGCGAGCTTAACTTTATATTACTTTTTAACATTAATTATATTTAAGTTAACGAGGGTAATTTTCTTACTTTACCCCTTTTATTAAAAAATAACGGTTTTTTTTTTAATTATAAAAATTCTATTATTAAACGTTAATAAATTATTTATTATAAAAACCTCTTTTAGCTTTATTATAAAGCCCGTTTTTTAAAGCTCCTTATCCTCTTTTTTTATAAAGTTAATATTAAATAGGCTTAATATATCGTCGGTCTATATTTTAATAATTTTAAATTATTTATTTTTTTATTTAAAAACTAATAAGTATAGGTTATACGTAAATATAATTATTAATAATTAATTAATATAAAAATCGTAATATATAGTTTATTAATAAGTACCCGATTTTACGAGCCTATATAATAGTTTAAGTATTTTAATAATCGTGCTTTCTAAGTACTTACTAACTATTTTTTCTAATAAGTAGGCTAGGATTTTTTTTATAAGCCCTGTGGCCGATTAAATATAGGCCTAAGTAATATTATAACTTTAAATTTTATATTCTTTTTTCTATAGCGATACTATTAATATTATTATTAATTATTAATTATAGCGCTATACTATAAGTAATTAAATAAATAGTGTCGCTTTTTTAACGTTACTATACCCCTAAATTATATATCTAGATTTTTTATATAATTAAGGTATTCTTTTTTTTTTAATTTTACGTACTATTCGTAATTTAAATATATAAAGACTTTTATATTTCTTAGGGTTATAAAAAATAAATTAATAAATCCCTCGATTATATAAAGTATTTATTTTAATAAGATCTAATCCCTTATATAACTTTTTAGTAGTTATAATAATACTTTTTTTACGTAGTTTAATTACTAGCTTAAAATTAGCTTTTTTTTTATTATATAAAAGGTATTAATTATCTCGTTATTAGTAATAAATTACTACGTTAAGGCTTATTATCGTAGTTTTTTATAACGTCTCGCTAGTAATATTAGTACCCTTTTAATAATTTCCTCTTTTTTATTATTTATTAATACTATTACAACGATTTTATTAAAGATAATTTTTTATACTTCTACTACTAGTTATATAGTTTCTCTTAGCTTTTTTTTTTTTTATAAGCTAAAAATTACTTTAATAAGATTTATATAATATAATCTAACTACGGTAATTAATATTTTAAGTAGCTAGTTACGATTTTTTATAACTATATAAGAGTACTCGTTAATAAAAATTAATTTATATAGCCTAGCCTATTAATAAGTAATTTCGTACTAAACTTATATATTCGAATTTAAAGGTATATTTAAATTAGCCCCTATATCGGGCCTATTACGTATAATAATTACTTTATTAACTTACTTTCTTATACTTACCTCGTATAGTACTTATATTACTTTTTTAATTACTTAAGCTCGTTAGCTTATATTTAATAATAGTAATAAGGCTAAAGTTATTTTTAAATATACTCTAAATACTAATAGTATTAGTACAAAACCGTTAGGTCTTATAGTATTATTATAGTATTTAAGTACTATTTAGAAGTATTTATTATTAGTAAAATTAAGATTTTTCTTTTTAATAATTTTAAACGCTTTTTTTAGTTACTAATATACTCTTTTTACTTTTTTAATATTATAATACGCTTTTATAAGTACGATTTTTAGTTATATACTATAAGCTATTATATTTTTTTTAAATTTTATTAACTTAAAACTCGTATTAGCGTCGGTTTTAATACTATTTAGCGGTCCTTAGTATATATTAATCTAGTTTTTTTATAAGGCTATTTATATTATTTTTACTTATAAATCCTAGAGGAATTACCCTACTTAAAATAATATAGCCTCGTTAATTATATATAGGACTAGTTAACTATTTAAATAGAAAATATTAATAACGATTTCTTAATTAAAGTTAAGCTTATTATATAATTTAAATTTAAATCTACATAGGCTCTGCGTATTTATTTAGTATTAATAATATACTTTTATTAACTACTCTAGCACCCCTATTTTAATATCCTTATTACTTAATTATTTTAAGAAGTTATATAGCCTTGTAACTAATAAGTACCCGAATTTTTAATATAGTTATTTGAGCTTATTTTTTATTAAGTAATTAATTAACTTTATATTATTAATAATTTTTATAAACGCGTACCCCTATCGTTACTTAACTATTTCGAAGTACTTATTACTAAAAATTTTATTCCTTATATTATTAAATATAATACCTAGTTAATTTATATTTTTTAAATATAAAAAAAAATAGGGTATTAATAAGTAAAATATAAAAAGTTATTATTTTAAAATACGTCTCTACTTTTATTATACTTAGGGTAACGATTTTTTTACTTAGGCTAAAACTAATTTTTATAATACCCGCTATTAATATATTAAGTATTATTAATATAATTTTTTATAGCACTTAAAATTACCCTTTTCCTTTTATTAATTATTATAATACCTTAATATTTAGAATAATTTTATAAAAATTATCTAGGCCGTACTTTTTATTTATATAAAATACTTATACGAGCTTAGTATTTAAATAATCTAAGTAGTATAAAAAGGACCCCTCTAGCTATTTTTAGAATTACTTAGTATTATCTTTTTTTTTTAATATTAATAAAAGTAATATCTTCTTTTTAAATATTAAAAAAATAAAATTTTATATTATTAAATTCGTCTTTTTATCTACTTCTATATCCGTTATCTAAGGGACCTTCCCTTACTATTTATAAATAAAAGCTTACTTATTAAAAGTTTTTATTATTTTTTATTTATTTAGTTTTATATATCCTCTAAAGGCTAACGGTACGAAGAATAAGTAGTTAATATTATTAATTTTATTATAATCTAATTTATTAATATAGGGAGTAAGATTTTTTTTATTTTTTAAATTTTTTAGGGAGGGCGGATATTCTAAGCTACTATTTTAGCTATTATTACTAAGTTCTATACCCCTAGATCTATTTTTATATATAATAAAGAATTAGCTAAACTAACGAGGGCTAGTTTTATTATTTATTACTCTTAACTTTTTATACTATTTATATAATTTAATACGCTCTTTTTTAAAATAATTACTTAACTAATATTTATTTTTTCTATAAATAAAGTATTATTTTTTTTATTACTTTATTTATAAATTAAATTTCTATTTATTTAATAAATCTAGGCCTCTTTATTAGTAATTATTATACTTAGTTTTTTTTTTTTTTTATTATATATTTAGTCGATTTAATATTACTAATAAAGGCCGTTATATACTTAAAAATAGGTTTAATATAGTATTTTTATTTTAATATTAAAGCTAGATCTTAACTTCGAATAGAGCGTTTCGTAATTTTTAAATACTTAATATAAGGTTATTTTTACTTTTTTAAATTACTAACTATTATACTTATTAAGATCCTCTTTTTTATTTAATATAAAAAAAGTAGGTTTTAATAGCTCTTTTTTTAATAATAACAGTAGATATTTATATTATTATAAAAAAACGTAATAATTAGTTTTAGGATTTTTATTAGTTACCGATTTCCGTTATTTTTTATATTTTTAACTTCTTAAGCCTCGTACTCTTTATAATCTTTAAATTACTTTTTTTCTTAACTTATTTTTTTTAAGGTAGTATTTTAAAAAAATAATTAAAAATAAATACTAAGTAGTTTATAAAAGAGCCGGATAGGTTATTAAGAGCTAAATAGGTTATTAAGTATAGTTAATAAAATTAAGCTCTTTTTTTTATAAAATTAAAAACTTAAAAAACTTATTAAAGATATTTATTACTTCGTTACTTATATTAAATAGGGTTAATTACTTTAGAGGTTTTTTTTTTATAACTTTTTAATATTCTATTTTATATTTTTTAAGTAGTTTTTTTTATAGCTTAATTATTATTAAGTAATTATCGCTTATTAATAATCCTTTTTATTATTTAGTTAATTTTTTAAAATTAGTAATCTCGTACTAAGAGCTTAGTATAAAAAAAAGGAGCTTTTTAATAGCCCTCTAGAGGATTTCTTTTTTCTTTTTAAAACTATATCTTTTTACCCTTTTTTAAGCTAATTATAACTTTAATAAGAGGTTATAAAACTATTTTAAAGTAGCCGCCTTTTTTTTATATTAATTTCTAAGATCTATAATATTCTTAACTTAATATTATTAAGATTTTTAAATTTTTTTTTCCCTTATTAAACCGTTCTTTATATTATATTTTTAAATAATACTTAGGAAGTAGTTAAAGGGGTTATAAAAAGATTATTTAAATCGTAAACTTTAAAATTATATTTATAAAATCCTCGTAATATTAGGCTTTTTTATATACTATAGATCTCTTAGCTTAATAACTCTTATATAAGTTCTTATTATACTTATTAAAAATATTTATATTTAAAAATCCCTTTTTTTAATTACGTAGTACTTTTTATATTATATTATTAAGCTCGTCCGTTATACTAATTAATTAAATAAGTAGTTATTATATAAGTATTTCTTTTTACTAATTTAGTTAGTTAATTTTTAATTATAAGCCGGCTATAAAAAAGTTATTTAATAAAAAAGCTATTTAAAATAATAATAAAAAACTAATTATTTAAATAGTTTTATTAATTAATATAGTTTAACATAATAAACGTTAACCTCTTATAAGTAGTAAAGGGCTATAATTATTTAATTCCGTATAGTATTTAAGAATTTTTTTTTTTTTATTTATTTTTATAAGGTTAATTAGTATAAATTTTTTATTTTATACGGTATTAAGAAGTCGTCTTTTTTATATAATAAGATATCTTATTAATTTATAATAATAAAATTTAATTATTAATTAGTATTAGTATCCTTATTATAGGGTAATTAGTTCGAACTATAGGTTAATAAAGAGATTAATTAAACTATTTAAATTTTTATATAAGTATAAAAAGGAGGTTCTAACCGTAGGTTGTGCTAGTTATAATAATTGTAAATAGGGCCCCTAATTGGCCCCTGCGCAGTTGGCCGTATGCCGCGGTCGAATTGGACTTCCAATCCGACATCTACTGAAACAATCCACTTGCTGAATTTATTGGAGAATTGAGCTGGATGACCGGCTCCGAGGTATTTTACCGTGAACCGACTTCAATACATGCCGACGAAGGCTGTGCATAACCAAAGCTTCGACAACGGATGGTAAGTTCATCAGTTAGAATTCCTTACACGGCTTTTGCAACGCGAGCCCCTGAATGATGAAGCACATCGATGAGAGTTGGTGTGGTATCCTCTGCATCATCCGGCTACCGAACCAATGCACAGGTGGTATTCTTGTTATCTACCTTCGCGTCACAGTGGCGCTGATGTCTGAGCTCTCCATTGGTGTGGGCCTGATAGAGGGGCGAAAGGAGACTGCGTTGGGTGGCTAGGCATAAGACTTTATAAAAGTCCTTGGTCGACAAGATCACCACCGAGCGTGTTCGATTGTTCTTCGAAAGTTGAACTAGTGCTTCCCACAACCGTGGGTACTGCTAGTTGGAGAAGATGCCGTTGATTATTTCTGCGGCCGAAAATTCTTGGGTCGTCTCAAATCACGTAAGTGCCGACGTGGCAGCGCTGGAAGACACGAGGCCAAGAGCTTGGCCAAGACATCGCGGCTTGTCACATCGGGGGAGCCACGGCTGCCAAGTGAGGTTTGTAGCTTGGCTAGCAGCGTTACAAAAGGTAAAAACTTTATTGCAATGAGCCATTCATGGACAGTTGAGCTGTGGGCATTTAAGCCAGTCGGACTCGGAAATTTCAATAGGACGAAGTTGAGCGAGTGGTGTCTAGCAATCCGATGCGGCTGAAGCGGCGCTCGTTTCCACTTGCCCGTAAGATCACAGCCGAGGAACGTGATCGCTGGATTGGTTCCTGACATTGGACGATGAAGAACTCCTCGCCGTCTAATGTAATGAAATGCTCCGGCCGGCGGACGGAGAGGGTAGATGAGCCGACGCGGCATTCAGTTGGGCAGGGGTTCACGCAACTCTCCGTAGATCCTCCTTGTTTCAGGAGGCTGAAACGGTGGGGGCCCACATTGTTCTCGCCTCAGAATGGACTCACTTGGGCTTCACATCGCGATAAAGTCGCAGGACAATGGTGCGAGGCTGTGCTATTGGTAAAACTTGAAGGGGGAAAGGACAGGAGATGCTGTAATGGAAAATATGAATGACAAAATAATGGTTGGCTGAACGGCTTCAACTTCTTAGACGTGCAGGCGACAACGCATTGGAGTAGACTAGTTAGGTCAAATGTCTAGTAGTCATCGGTAGTGGTTCGTAGATCCGTAAATCAAGGTTGGAAAAACCCACAAACCCCAGGTGACAGATGAGTTGGTGGGGTTCTTCGACGAGAATGCGACCCCAAGGCCCGGTACCAGCCCAGTTCAAGGGCGGCCCCGAAACTACCTTTTAGTCAATGGGACCATCTCCTCTGACTGTGATAACGCAATCCTCTCGCATTTGCTGCACCCCCTTTTGAAACCGAAATGAGATGACATGAGCCCATTCCCAAGCCCGCGTGTGTGGGAATGACCATACGGACCCAGGTTGGCGCTTCGAATCTCTTGGCATTATCTGGTGATTATCCCACGAACCCTGGCCCTCCCCCGTCGCACCGGCATGGTTGTGATGTGGGACCGACGCGATCGGAGAGACCTAGAATTTGATGATATATGGGCACCCAGCACCACAAATTTGTTTTAGTTCGTCTGCAAAAGAAAGGCTCGTTCAGTTTCTTGATCCCGGCGATCGTTGCGCGTCTCCTTCTGATTAGTTGCACTTATTTGCATTCTATCGCTGGTCCCTCGGAATCGCGTTTCTTTATCTACTACCCACTTAATCAACATGCCTGTTCTCGATACGCGACTCATCCAGGAGGGGATGATGGAAGTTGGTCACGAGATAATGAAAAGGAGCGTCGACCACACTGTTCTAGAGACACTGGCAGTGGGTAGGTGGACTTACACCAGAGCTGCGTGGTTGTAACCGAAACTTTAGCTGACTTATGTGCACAGCTGGTACATGTATATTTGGTGTAGGCGGCTTCATTTACTGGATCAACCACCGGTGAACAACTGAACGACACCGAAAATGTAAGCCAAATCTTCTCTATGATGGACCAGTTAGTCAACAGCAGAAACTAATGTACACAACTCTAGGTTGCAGTAACCACGCACTCACTACAAACATTACGAAAGACCGCGAACACCGAAATTGAGACAGCGCAAACAACAAGTACAACGCTCCTTAAGTGAATCCCACATCAAACCACGGTGCAGGACACCAGCGATACCTGTCACATTGGCATAGACAAAGGGTCGCCATAATCGATATCGACTCAAGCAAGGCGATACGGCGGCCTATATCCTGTACCTCCGTGTCCCGCTAGCAACCCGAAGTCGACCTGCCGAATATCACGAGATACCAGGCATCGTTCAGAGGCAACGACAACTTTTACAAAGCGATGTCATTTGGCCATGCCAATCTTTGTAATTTAGAAGCAGAAGCTCCATTTTGATACCCTATAAATTCGTATAAGCATTCAAATTACATATTCTGAACTTTTGCGCGAGAGGTTGATTAGAAATGCTTGTTAGCGCAAACAGTTACAGATTACTCGGAGACTTGGGCTGGGATCAGTGGCCAGTGTTGAGGTATGTTTTGTTTGAAGTCGAGCCATGTTCTTCCTTGTTATCACAATGCCAAATTTAGACACCAGATCCTAATCCTCTGGCTAGTCATTACATACTATTATTGAGACCATTCCTTAATTCCTGCCAGAATACTGGCCAATGCGCCAAACGGCTACGCCATTCGCCACGGAATTGTTTCAACAAACTATGATAAAGGCGGATTTGTTTGATTTCAAGCGTCGCCTCGGAGTGATGTGTTTGATCATGATGGCATGCTCGATCCGTGACAATAGGCCCTTCTATGCTCTAGGCAATTATCTGTGGCTCGATGGGTCTCCTGCATCTAAAAGTTGTGCAATATCTGAATTGGAACATATTGATGAGCGACTGACTGTTTCCAGGTGAAAGGCATGGCCAAGCTTGCTCTGAAAGAGGCTAATCTCTTTCCGAAGTCCGCAGAACAGTCCGTTGACCATCTTTTCTTTCTCGAGCCTGAGATTTCGAATATGGACCGCCTTCAATGCGATAAGTCCATTCTCAGTCTTCTCTATCCACAAGCCGACGCCGCTCACCATGATGACAAAAATCGTCCTCTCCTTCAATGAGAGACATGACAGTCTTTGATTACTTTTCCGGCTGGGTTTCCCCTTCAAAAACCTACTTGACACATCACTGATCACTAGCATAATCATGTTCTGCCTGGAGAATGCGCGAGGCTGATAAACTGAATAAGCCGCATATCTCAGCGTTGCTTGTAAGTAAAGCCATGTTCAATTTACGAATTGCATTCCTCCCGCTAACAACTAATGTAAAATACAGGGATCAATAGCTATGATGCTTTTGACCTTCAACTTTCTTCCCAATCCGCTGCCAGTCTTCATCTGCTGCCCAAGCAGATGCCGTGTTTCCCGGTGTTATCAAATGCTCAACTGCACGATTCATCTCGCCTGCGATGCTTGTGGTGCCTGTGACGCCCCTATCTGCGCATTCGTCGCGTGCATCTCAGACCATCATTGAGGACAAGCCAGTTGTGAGAAGTCTACTCGCTTTCCAATGAATTCAATACATAATTAGCCGTTGATGCTCATCCAGCATCCAGTTGCTGTGATACAGATGGACTATGCCGAAGAAGCTGGGCTATCTGGCTTCCGGGGGTGTGATCGATTTCCGATGTACTTCGCAATCAATAACTTCATGTGACAAGCTGTTTCTCGTTGTGGATTGCCATTCCCCACCTTGCGGGGAAGGGGACCGAGTATGACACACTTAAAGTTCTGGGGTAAGCTCGCCACTTGGTCCACTGTCTTGCCGGAAGCCTTAGCCGCTACTAGCAGGACGAACAAATCGCGGAACACCATTTCGGCAAGAAGTCGTGCCTCCTTTTGCCAGATCGTAGGGTTATCTTTGTTCTCAATGAGGGGCGTCGTCTGGTACTTCGTAGTGTACGAGAAGCCCAAGTCCAGATTTTCGAGATGTCGGCAGCCACTGAGGAGTTTGGCAACCTGTCGCGTGGTAGCTCTGTAATCTCGCTGGTTCCACACCGGAATATTAACTCCGTAACGTTGAGCGGAGGATGCTTGGAATGACCGTGTCAATCTGATGTCTCGTATGTCGACAGCTCCTGAACCGAGGGTTCTCAGCCATTTCTCGAGGTAATACATGTTCTCAAGCTCGAATGTGGCTGAGTACAATAGAGCTCTGGCATCAGCGTAAACTGTCTTGCAGGTGCGTATGAGAGGACCAGAGACAGGATGGTATCGATGGTGTCGAAAACGCATGTTGCGACGATCACAGTTGATGATGATTCGTCTTTGTACGAGAGTGAGATCATAGACCATGTTGCGTAACTCGGCTGGCAGTGATCTAGGACTTTGTTGTCAGCATAAGCCCACTTTACACATTCGACGTGGAGACTTACAAGAAACCTAGCTTCTGGCCAACTTTCGCTTTCTTGAGGATGTTAGCTTTTCATTCGGTGGCCAGGGACAAATCAATTAACAAGTGGAAGTCAATTAGCAAGTCCCGTTGAGTGATGTTTAGAAGCGTGGGATCGATGACGAAATAGGAAAACTACCTTTGCCTTGCTGCGTAACTCGTAACGATGATTTTCATTGCTAGGTAACGGTGAAGCTGATCTTTTGCGCGAAGAATTACCTGTAATACCTGGCGGAGCCATGGTGATGCGTCGGAATTTGGAAGACTAACAAGTGATAATACCATGAGGCTTGGATGCTTCATGGTTGACAAATGCAGGCTATTGGGCAGGTAAAGTAGTCTGAGAGCAGAACGTTCCAACTTGAAAAGGCTGCTGTCTGTGGTTTGGAAACAACCAGAAACGGGTTCTCAAATCTTCTGTTGCGCATCCTTGGAAGAGAAGATGTCTCAACGCCGAGTACTGCATCATCTCCAGTCAAAGGCGACTTCTATGTAGGGCATTATTGCCTTTCTCCCAAGCCAATTCCTTCAAACTCGACGGTGCCAGAAACGGCAGGATTGCAACCGGCCGTCTGCCAAGGTCGACGAAAGAATAGTTCTACGATTTTCGATTTACTGCCACGGACTATATTAGAGAGTGCCTCAACAGGGCCTTGCCATTGAACCACTTTCTTAAATGCTTCTTTAGCCCTTGTAAACTGACGCCATCCTTTCAAGCAGACAAATCATACTGGTAACCATCGGACTTTTAGTAATCCACCATGCTTGTGCACTTGAATGAGCGTCTTTCATTTCCTGTGAAGCATTGGAACAATGCGATGCCTCCATTGCTCGTTCCATGCCGAGCCTATTCCGGGTGAGTCGCAACTATGCTTGACCCGCGCTTGGCTTCGCTCAACCCTTCCACTGGAACCAAAAGTTGAGTGACCTGGATTCATTTCTCTGGACAAAAGTCCCATGGAAAATCTTTGATTGAATACTCATGCTCTTCTGCGATTCAACTAACTACTACGTGTAGCTGTTGCAAGCAACGTGCATCGTCTTTCATCGTATGGCCCCCTGCATTTATTAGATTTTGATTCGCAAACAAAAGCGTATTTATTCGAGGTTTGATTTGAGATTGATTTAAAACCGTCTAGAGTTCAACTGTCCAGAGTTCCTAAGTGGCAGAGAAAAGCCCGAATACCCACAGGATATCAACGCAGTTTTCCTGAGCACTGCCTTCCACACCTGACGCCATGTTATAAAAAAGGGTTAAAACACTATTCGGCGCTCACAGGCCTCCTCATAGATAACCTCATCATCTACGGGCCACCCAATCCTATCTGTCTTAGACAACGGCGGCAATCGTGTTGTCCTTGAACCGATCAGCCTCTCGATTGAGCATGAGGATACAGCTGGCGACGATGAAAGCTTCGGCGTCCATGGTGGTCGTTTTCTTATCATCCGCCCACATTCCAAGGTTCATAATCAAACGCCCGCCGTTGCCGCCCATCCAGCGACTCGTGCCTTGGGTCCGGAGTTCCTTGTTGCGCACAAGCTGAGCGACCGGGACGCCGCGCTTGCCCACCTTGCCACTATTACCAGCCAAGGCCGTGGCAGCGTCGTCAGTGCGTTCCAAGACCAAGAGGGAGGACGCCTCGGAGGCTTCCTTGCGCTCGTCGCGCCCGCCGTAGCGCCACTCAAATGTGCCGAAAGACGTCTTGAATTCCTGCGTGCGCGACATCATGTTGCGACTTTTGACTTCGACTACCTCGCAGACGAGGTGATCCGAGTTGATCGCCTCTTCCACCGTGGCGGTAGTTCCCGGTGCTAGGATCTTCATTCTGGGACGCCGACCGGGGCCCCAGCGGTAGATTGTCGATATCAGAGGTGTCTGGCCAGAGTCGGAACCGCGGACGAGAGCGCAGGAGTTGGAGCTCTTCTTCAGCCGGATGGATGTGTACTCTAGCTCGCCTGAGCCAACGCGACACACCGGGATATCCTCCAGCTTGTTGCCCGTGAGGGCCTGTGTTGTGTCATAGCCAATGGCTTGGATTTCGAGCTGGCTGATTATGCCGCTGTCGCTTGGTGACACGAAGCTTCCCGAATCGATTGCTTCCTTGTAACCAGGTGGCGCGTCATCGTAGTCCGAGCTTCCAGACGAGACTGAACTCATGATGGATATGGCTTGGGAATGGTCGGTACGCTGCTATTGCAGTGCTCTGATGGAATGGAATAACTTGTACAATCTTTCTTGGGGGAGAAAGTTGGCTGTGTCTGTAGCTTCGATAGCGTTGAGGAAGTTGTAAGTGGTGATGGCCTCGTTCAACTATTTTTTCGCGAGGTCGTGATGATGCTGAGAGATTTGGCGTCTCGGCGTCACTTGGGAACTGATATATAGTATATTTGGGTGACAGTGACGTCGTGACTGACAGAAGGAGGCTATTCTCAGTTTGGAAAATACGCTGGAGGCAGTGAGCGCTATCAGGCACTAAGCCTGAAGAAGAGAATTCATGTCACTCTACTTTTGTTCGAGTGGCAGCCGCTGATTGGTCACCGCTGGAACCCCGAATTTGTTGCAAAAATGAGGTATGCGGCGCAGGAATTGAGACATCGTTAGGTACCTGCCTGTCTCCTGGCCCGCCTGGATAATACATGCGTGAGCTCTATGTGACCAAGTAGCTAAGAACGAGATCCTCACGCGTCTGTCTGTATCTTGAAAATTTGACTTTTATCTCAAAATGATCCTATTCAACCGCAACTGGCAGATGCTGCAATAGCTTGGTTCTCTGGCATTCCTTTTGCCGATTTACAGGCATTTCACAAGCATGGATGTGCAGATGGTTCTGTCTGCCTTGCAAAACACCGCCAGCCGATCGCCCAGGACTGCAGGGCTTAGCATGTGCTGCGGTGGGGCGTTTTCGGCTAGTGTCTGAACGTGTTGGGGAGCGTGCGGAGATCACGGGCTGGCGCCAGGCGGGCTACGGCAGCCTGTAACCGTACACTGGTGACTATCATTAACATATAGTTAGACGCTGACATGCATAGACTGCCTTACGCTGTAGAGGTCACACTTGTGGTGAACAGCGAAGCTGTCCACAATGGCCCTTATACCTACGCCAAGGTAAGGTAGCTCAACATCAGAAGTACCCAGGAAACTTCAGTGGTCTCGAATGTTTCCCTATGTTCGATTTTTTCGATGGTCCTCGATTGGCCGCACAGCCGAAATGGCCGTGAGAGACCCCGGCGTAAACTTCCATATCTACGGCGTGACAAAGAGCACGTTTGACGTTCTTCTTTTGACTGCCTTGGATTGGAGATATACAGACCTGGAAATGTTATCAACTACGTCTAACATTTGATGCGTCAGCGAATGGCTGGCCAAAGTCCATCTGTGTAGTGAGAGCGTGAGGCAGCCAGTCATTCCAGACGACAACCGTCGTGCCCGGCACTTCATACATGGAGTACCGGCTGCTTTGATTTTCTACAGATTTAGCTCTACAGATCTAGCCCTACAGATTTAGCAATTGTGTTCGTGAACTACTCAACACTGGATGGGAGGTTGACAAGCGAGAGGACGGTGATGCATGAATATGACTATAGTGCCACGAAGATGAACGCGCCAGACGCGGGTGGGTCGAATAGCGCTGGGCCGCCTCTCTGGGTGTCGTTCCTTCGCGGCGAAAGTACTATTTAACAACTACTTTCCTATTACGGCAATCCGGAGGAGACAGCTCACTCCTGGGTATTCTAAAAATCTAAGTCTTACAAGAAGTGAAAGTGAATTATCGTTCGCCACGCCATGTAGATGACGAATATCGCCGCGCCGAACTCGGACTCACGTTCGTTCACATCCACGTCTAAGCCGCTCTATCCAGACTCTGGGCCTCACACATCTTTTTGTACATGCCTCCCTGCTCAATCAGTTCATTATGGGTACCCGATTCCACAATGCGCCCGCCGTAGAAGACGCAAATCCGGTTGGCATCACGGACCGTCGAGAGGCGGTGCGCCACCGCGATGGTGATGCGATCCCCCGTTGCGGCTGCCTCCATCAGAGCCTTTTGAACCACCTTCTCCGACTCCGTGTCCAAGGCACTGGTGGCTTCATCCAGTAGAATGACGCTGGGATTCCTGACCAGCGCTCTAGCGATAGCGATGCGTTGTCTCTGTCCTCCTGAAAGCTGGTTGCCTCCTTGACCACACGGCGTGTTGAGACCTTCGGGAAGAGAGCTCACAAAGTCCCATGCGTTGGCAGCCCGACATGCTTCTTCAATTACGGCATCGTCGACTTGCTCTTCAGGACCAATATCGATTCCGGCTGCGATGTTCTCCCGAATGCTGCCGGGGAAGAGGGTGGGTTCTTGTTGGACTAAAGCGAGTTTGTTGCGATAGAGGCGAGGAGAGATGGCCGTGAGGGGAGCGGAGTTGTCGATGGTGATGGCCCCGCTGGTTGGGTCATAGAAGCGTTCGAGTAGTGAGATCATTGTACTTTTGCCGCAACCGGAAGCACCCACAAATGCCACAAATTGGCCGCGATCGATCTGACGGTTGTTAGTTGAGCTAGACCATCTCGAGCAGATGGAAAGACTCACTGTAAGAGAAACACCCTTGAGAACGCGGCTGTCTGGGGCCAAGGGGTATGAAAACTGGACGTTTTCAAAGTCAATGGAGCTACAGCCATTCGATGGGCTCTTCTCCTGGTTGTCATCTGTGTCCTGGATCGTTGGCTCGAGACTCGTGAGCCAGAAGTAGTAGTTTGCCGCAGCGTTTGCTTTGGTGAAGCCTGATGGTGCCATGCGGTCAGTAATCGAAGATCCCCATCGGGGACTGGTACTTACTGCTGGAAAAGCTGAAGATCATGCCTGCGGCTTGTCCTGAAAAGAAGACACCCATGAAGGAAACAATGAATTGGGAGAATGAGACCTCTCCCTGAGAAACGAGTTTAGATCCCCACCTGATTTGTTAGTCTAAAAGCAGACGGGAGGGCGAGAACAGTAGTGTGCTTACCAAAAGCCAAGCGCCAGAATAAAAAACTCAATGGATTGAGTAAGGGCGAACCAGATCATCATGTTGAAAAGAGGCATGGTCGAGCTGGAGATGGCGTGGTCCAGCTCGTCGGTGTATCTCCTGATGACACTTTTCTCTATCGCTAGCGATGAGACCGTTCGGATTGCATTGACAGTTTCGGATGCTAGAGAGGCACTCTTCGAAAACTTCTCGTCCACCTTGGAGTCTAGCTTTGTCTCGATGCGGATACGAGCAAAGCCTGCACCAAGCAGCGGAGGCATACCGGCGAAGACACCGACAACGCCGAGCTTCCAGGAGATTGCGATAGCAAGGATGCTGCTAGCGACCACGTTGAAAAAGGAAAGAAAGACGAGGGCGACATTGAAGCCCATCAGTTCGAGCACAGCTTGGGCCATTGAGTCGATGCGACTGTTGAGCGCGCCGACCGTGTTCTCTGCTCTGTCGAAAAAGCGAAGATCTTGCTTGAGCATACTGCCCAGGAGACCTTTGCGGACTTTCTGGCTGAGGGTCTAAAGGAGTTAGTGACTCGATGCGAAATAGAACAAACCAAAGAAGCTTACCTGAGCAATAATGTTCGTCGCCCATCCCATGATGAAATACACAATGATGGTGCCGATTGACATGACGAAGTACATCAAGGCAACAAATTCACCGCTCTTGACCATATCCGGCGACGAGAAGACATCCATGACCTTGGACAACAGAAGCGTCTGTCCAGGGTAAACAGCAGCTGATGCTGGATTAGCTCATGCCGATGCTTCTTCCCTAAGCTCAACTCACCTCCCAGTATACACACGATGAAAACCGTTCCGTACCACATCCTAAGCTCCGGAGTTGAACGAATCAGTTTACCGATTGTGTGGACCAATCCAGTCTGCTTGTAGAGTTTGAAGTCTTCCTTGTTCTTGAACGAAGTGAGACGCTGGGCGACTTCGGTGTCGTACTTGGCGAGCGATTCAACAGGCTCAGCCGCCTCGGCCGAGTCGTCCTCAGAGCTGTTATCATGGCTGCTCTTCTCCTTGATGGACAGGTCTTGAGCCTTGACCAGCTTCGCGTAGGTTCCATTGAGTGCTACCAACTCATCATGCTTTCCTTGCTCAACAATCCTTCCTTTGGACATGACCACGATGTTGTCTGCGTTGCGAATTGTGGCAAGCTTGTGGGCAATGACCACTGTCGTCCGGTCTTTCGAGGCGCTGTCTAGGGCTTGTTGTACAATGCCTTCGGCGTGAGGGTCCAGGGCACTCGTCGCTTCGTCGAGCAGAAGAATCTTTGGCTCAGAGATGACACTTCGAGCGATAGCAATGCGTTGCTTCTGGCCGCCAGACAATAACCCACCTCGCTCGCCGATGCGTGTGTCGTAGCCTTCGGGGAGGTTGGTGATGAACTCATCAGCGAACGCAATCTTAGCAGCTTGTCTCACGCGCTCCATCTGGTCTTCCTTCGAAGCCATCTCCCAAGGGGTTCCAACTAGACCATTGATAATGTTCTCAAAGACCGTGCCGTTGAAGAGAACAGGTTCCTGTGGCTGGTCAGCACTTGACACCCCCGGGTACACTGATGATGCCGCATGTCTATCGTGGGCCTTGCCGTACCTGTTGAACTAGTCTCATAGTGGTGCGTAGCCAGCCGAGACTCAAGTCACGGATATTGTTTCCATCGAGGTGAATAGAACCAGAGGCGGGGTCATACCATCTCTCCAGGAGGCCGATAATGGTGCTTTTACCAGAGCCACTGGTTCCCTGTGTTGTATTTAGTGTGAGATTCTGACATTCGAGCGACTGCAAAACATACCACGAGAGCCGTGACCTTGCCAGCGGGAATGTTGAGAGAGTAATCTTGCAGAACTCGAGTGTCGGGTCGTGTAGGATAGCTGAAGGTAAGCCCTCGAATGTCGATGTGGCCGGATACGGTGTCAGGGACCTTGCCGGTGTCGTCGAAGGGGTTGATCTCGGAGTGCCTGTCGATCAAGGCAAAAAGTTCGGAAGCAGATGTTGCCGCGCGACTGAACGCCATTATGTGAGGAGCGATACCGTTGATGGATGTTGAGGCGATAATGACCGAGAAGAGAACTCTGCAGAAATCACGGTTAGCAGAAGGAAACTGTCGATTCGCGGGAAACTGACGTGAATACTGTGCCAACACCGTCCACCTCCTTGCGGGCTATCATAGCGATTCCTTGCCAAAACGCCAAGGCCATGCCTGCGTAGACAATGAAGTACTGCCAGCCGAACATGACACCGTAGATGGGACTTTTCTTCGCCCCAATGGCACGAGAGTTGCCAAGGTAGGAGCTGTACCTGTGCATGATGCGGGATTCAAGGCTGAAAGCTTTGATAGCGCGAATGCTTCCAAGAGCGCTTTCGGCATAGGTTCCTGCCTCTGCGTTGATCTGGAGGATCTTAGTCTCGAGCCCTGAGTCGAGAGCTGCCATTCCTCCGCTGACCACAATAATTGCCGGCACGATACAGCTGATGATTAGAGTCAGCCTCCACTGGCTGACGAAAGCTATGATGAAGGCGGCGACGAATGTAGAGATGGAGGAGAAGAAAAGGCCGAGCTTCTCAGCGATTCCGGATTGAATCAGTTTGCCGTTCGTAGTGGCTTGCATCGCAATAGAGCCAGCAGTTCCGTGATCGAAGAAGCTGATTTCTTGGCTCAAGGCGGCCTGGAGGTATGTTCGTCGAACGTTGCGGGTAAGCTTGAAGGCGACGTAGGTGAAGAGTGCGGAGTAGACGTAAGTCGTGGCGAATCGGGCGATGCCAATGTAAACGAAATAGAGTCTGAGAAATAGTCAGATAACTTATAGAATCAGGACGCGTTGCACAGGTTCCGTACGCGTTCTTGCTGACTTTGGCCATGAACTAATAAGGGTCTGCCGTGATGGATGAGAAGTCGCTCATCAGGTTCATCATACCACCAATAATCAGGTTCATCATCGCCAGGGCCACGCCAGAAGCGATGGCAGCAAGAATGCCGACTGCCTCGAGGGCATAGTCGATCGGTTCTCCATACTTGAAGACTCTCTGCCACGGTGTTAGTCCGTCTGCCTGCCAGTCCCATCCCATAAAAAGAGTGCCGCACCAGAAATCCCCCGAAACCTGTCGTCGTCTTGCCGTCGGTTTTGTTCGAGATCTTTTCTGATTCGGCGGATGCAGAGCTCGAGGAGACACCTGCCTTCTCCATCGTGCTTGATCTGCGCCTCGCGAAGAAATGCGAGTATCGAGCAAGAGCAGCAGGCCGGTGGGAGAGGGGGGAGGAGACACAAGGTTTATGTACTTAGAAAGTGTGGGAAGGAGCAGACGATGTCAAAAAGGGATGAAAGGTGCGAGGTTCAGACGGGGCGAGCAAAGTATAAGGATGGTGTTGTTGCCCGCTGCCGCGTAGTAGATGCAGAAAAGGGAAAGACTGAAACGAAGACAGGGCAGGGAAAGCTTCCTTCACGCACGGCTCGGAAAAAAAGCAGCGCTGGAGGCTCTTTCTAAAATACGAAGCTCGCGTCTCAAAACAAACCTAATCATGGCTTCGCCTGCCGAAATGGGCAGCAGGCAGAGAAAGGGTGCCGACCCCGCCCCGGGCCGGTCTAGGTTCACACGCAGATCGATTGCGCCGGTGGCCCAGCGCCTTCCGTCCCGCACTGGGGCGCCGGTAGGGCGGGACGCCAAGACCCCTTGCCCGCGCACCTGCCATGCGCCTGCCATGCGCTTGCCAACCGCGGAGTGCGGGAATCCAAGAGTCCTCGACCGCACCCCCTGCCCCAGAAAACCCACAGAACACGACGTTTTCAGCTACCTCGACAACGTGGATCAGGAGAAAGCCAGAATTCACCCGAATCTGAGACCTGCGTGTCATTTCAGGTGTCATTTCGAGATAAATATCGGGGCCTAAAGACCCAGAAACCCCGAGATCCCGGTCTCGCGGGCAACTCGTACGCCCCGTCCAACCGTCCGCCTATCTCTCTGCCTCTGGCAAGAGATTCACTGGTGCAGAAAGGCGTACCTTATTCCTCCCGTTCTTGCTCTCGCTTTGCGTATTGCATAACTCAATTCGTCGCAAATTACGAATCGCATCGCTTGACCAATCGCAAGCTGCTGGAAGCGAGCTCCGCTCCGCACCTTTGCTGCGCCTCCCTGACCAACAACAGCTTCGCCTCCTACCATCATACCTGTTCGCGTTCATCTCAACGGCGCCTTCGTGCTGCACCCGCACTGACATCGACCCAATTCGCTGGAATCGTCTGCATTTGCGCTGGATGACAAGATGGACGCAGACCCCGGGACCGCGAGCACCTTGCACGAAGCCATGGATCAGGCCCATGATGACAACGAAGAAAATGAAGATGATGAGATTCCACTGTCTAAAATATCCGTAAAATCTCCTCACGCCTTCCAAGGTCATGCTCGTGGTGTGCTGACTTTCCTGATCAAGTGTGATCGATGTCGCCGTCGCAAAGTGCGATGCGATCGCCGACATCCGTGTGCCTATTGTCTTCGCATAGACGCACCGTGTACGTATCCCGAGAGGCAAAGGCCCAAGGAACGACGACAAAGAGTCTTCATTTCGGAAGTCTAGTATGTGATGAGCGACCTTTCAAGATGATGTCTGATTAACCAAGGAAACAGTGAAAGAAAGATTGACTTCATAGCAAAGAAGCTCGAAGAACTCGGCCATGCTCTGGGAGATGCAGACAGCCGGTCTCAGCCACAAAACTCATCCACCAAACCCTATCGCTCATCGTCATCTGTGAGCCCTGCATCTGCTCACAACAGCACGGCAGGAAATCTGACTGTACCTTCACCAGCTAGCGGCGACAATGGCAAAATCTTGACACCAAAACTTGAATACGAGGGGGAATCATCACTGTCAGCCCAGGCTGCCTTCGCGGACAGGTTTCTCCGAGATGCCGTCAGCAACAAGCCGTCGGTTGATATCACTGGTGAGATGGCTTCGGTCCTGGACACTATGAGTCGCACCATCGGAAACCAAAAGAGGGAGCAAGAGCCCGAATACCTCTATCCCCATGCCAGAACCCTCGAGCCGGGCCAGGGTCTCCGCGATCTTCCTATGCCCCCTGTGCAATCCGCATTCGCTTGTCTTAGACTGGCCAAAGGTACACATATCCATAATCACGGTAGCTACAGTACACTAATACTCATGCAGAGCATCGTCGTGTAAAGTTTTTCTGGAACCATGAAGCGAAGTCAGTGTCTGCCTTCACAGATTACTTTCTCAAGGTGTATTCTCCTGGATATGCAGCCCATGCAGATCTTATAATTGTCAACGCAGGCCTTTATTGGCTCTTCCTGGAGTGCAAGAATGTCACAACAGACCCAGACGAGAAAGCAGACTACACTGAGCAAGCCACCATGTGTCGAGCCAATCTCGAGACTGTCCTTTCGAGTCTGCCATTCCATCTACCCTCGACCATGGACACTACCTATGCGATGACATTGGCTGTACGTGCATGCACTACACAACTCATCACCTGTCACCGCTAATACGCCCTACAGGCAACGTACTGCCTCGATGTCTGCAAACCCTCTGCGGCATGGAATTTCATAGCCACAGCCAGCCACATGAGCCAGACCCTCGGCATGCATAGTATCGTCACTATGATCAATGACGATCCTGAAGTTAAGAGGGAGAAACTCAAGTTGTTCTGGTTGATATATGTCCATGAGAAGGCGCTCTCTCTCCGGCTTGGTCGATCCTCGACCATACGCGACAATGACATCACCGTCCCGCCCATGGCCATTAATTCAAGGTCCGAGCAGGCTATCTTTGGCCAATTACAGAAGTGGACGGAGCTAGCCCGACTACAGGGCATGGTATATGATCAGATCTACAGCCCCGCTGCCTTAATTCAACCTCAGTCAGTCAGGGTGGCCAAAGCAAGACGTCTGGCTTCTGAGTTAGGGGCGCATACGACCAAGGTTTCTCCAGAAGATGTAAGTGATTTCGCATCTGATGCTCCAGCTTCCCGACTCTTCAAGGTACGGGTAGATCTTACAACGCTACAGAAACGGTATATTCAAGCAATGAAAGGTGCCGTCGGGGAGTTGTTTTACGAAGCTTTCGTTAGCACTCAAAGATTGACTCACTTATCGCTCTTCTGTCTTATATACCGCGCCATCCCAGCAGAGCAAGGTGAGGGCACCGTCTTCGGAAAGGAGTGCATTGCGACCGCCCGCCAAGCCCTCGAAGAACACCAAAAGTGCATGGCGATAATACATGAACTAGACGAAGACTTTCTTGAGACTTACGTGAATTGGTACTCTCTGATCACCCCAACACAACTCCCTGGCGAACGAGGCTGACACTGTTTGCAACTAGGGCTCTCTTGCAATCTCCATTCGTGCCGTTCACAGTTCTCTTCTGCCATGTAATCGAGACGTGCAACGAAGCAGATCTCCAACGTCTAGGCGGGCTCATTGGCTCTCTTCAGTCGTTACTAGCCGACGACTTCTCCACAGGTGTCAAAAAGGAGATTCGCCTCTTTCAGGTTTTGTACGACGTTGCCTGCAGCTATATCAAGATGAAGACAAACGAGTCGCCTCAGACACTTGACTCTAGTGCCGACGTCTGGGCGACTGCTGCTGCAACATCACTGATGACGCCGTCTTCCGTCCACCAAAATGCAGCACTGACAGGTCAGGGATTGGGCACGCAAGATGGACCTCAAACGGAGTTTCTTTCCACGGAAGAGTCTCAGGTTTGCTTGGACGCCGCATTCGATGGACAAAATATAGGAAGTAGCTGGATGTCCGGGGGGTCGTTCACGATGCCCGGAGATCTTGGCATGGAGGTCGACCAACAGGGAACGCAGCTGGGAAACTGGCTTTACATGAACAATCAAATGATCAGGGCATTGGAAGACAGCTATTTCTGAGGCTGGATGGAATCCCGACTCCTTCTTTTCGTCTGCATCTTCGTTTGGCCAAGGGTCAAAAGCGGACAGGATGGTCTGGGAGTCTTTCTGCAGCCTCCCGCCGGTGTCGTGCTTTGCCGGGCTCGATGCACGGAACGGCTGTTTGCCTCCTCGAGCTTCTGTTCTTCTTCCATGCTTGTGGTATTTGACCGCTCCTTCTCCTACTCAACCACCATTTTGTCTTCTTTGGCACCTGCAGACGTTCTCGCGCCCATTCTCAATGCGCCGCTCACTAACTAATTGCTTCTTGAGAAGGACGCGATTGGACATGCACGCCACGTCTCCTCCGACTATCTGACCCTCAATTGATGAAGCTCAGCCGGCGCAGTTATTCCGTCGCTGGACATACCAGGCCATTTGGTAAGGAATGTCAGGACCACTCCTACGATCTGTTCAAGCCTGGCTAACCGTGCATGGACAATGCTAAAGTGTCACACAGCACTGTTCTCGATTCTCATATCCCCAGTCCTGTTTGGCCTAGCTGGTGCCCATTTAAAGTCGAAAAAATGAGACAGGCATTGACGCAGACATCATTTCATTGCTAGATTGGAAACGAGCCGCAGTGCAAACATTCCCTGCCGCTATCTATGTTCGTCTGTAGAGACCAACGATAGCCAAGGGTGCGACACTCTCCCCACGGTCTCCGCATTATACGTGTTCTCTTATGGCATATGCCTTGATCAAGAACTGAG
The DNA here is from genome assembly GCF_030869305.1 of Colletotrichum tamarilloi. Classification (NCBI taxonomy): domain Eukaryota; kingdom Fungi; phylum Ascomycota; class Sordariomycetes; order Glomerellales; family Glomerellaceae; genus Colletotrichum; species Colletotrichum tamarilloi. The sequence goes on along the minus strand of NW_026849480.1, from coordinate 22,678 downwards.
ACTGCAGGAACATCCCGTAATTCAATGACTTCCACGGCTTCGTCGGTTCACACAGGACCAGATCATACATTCGCAGCAACTACCTTGAGCGTCAGCACATTGTCTGCCACACGCGCCAGATTGTGACGGGAACATACCTCGATGAAGACCTTCTGCAGTTCCATCATCGCCACGTTCCTCCCCAGACATTTCCACTTCCCATGCTCAACCATAATTTCGAGCGTTTCTCCCATCAACTTCAATCTCTCCATACCTACCTCAAGCCATCGGCCCAGTTAAAACTCGTCTATATCCTTATCCTATTTTCAGACTTCGGCCTAGCAAAAAGTCCCCTGCGCCGCGTATTTAACGCGAGTTCCCTCCAGCAGGTATACGCCTTGAAAAGCATCGCCGCCTCTGGGGACTTCTTTCGACATTCAGCCTATAACCGGTAAATAAATACGCAAGCCTTCCTTAAGAATAGACTAGAAAAAACGAAGCTTTCGCACTTTTACTTGTTTAATAACAAGCTAGGTAAGCTAAGGGCGTTCAATCTCTATACGACGCGTTATATGTATATGCGGGTTTATAATAACGTAGGTTCCTTGAAGACTTCTTGTATTCAACACATATTCATTTCACTTCGTCATTCGCAACACCAAGACCAGTGGATGTCTTATCACCTACCGATAACTGACTCCTTTTTGAATGTCAAAATGTGGCTGCCATTTTTCCAGTTTTGACGCTTCTGGAGTAAAACCAACTCTTGCTCCGACAACGATCGCGAATGGGGACTGTAGCGTTGAGTCTAGTCCTAGCTTTCCTGCACCACCTGTTGGGTCTCTCCCTCTCAGTAGCACCCACCTCTGGTTAACTCTGCTAGATCATAGCTGAAGGCTGTGGATACGAGTTCGTTGATGTCGCTAACTAAGAAAAAAAAAAGAAAAAGAAAAAAAAGGCGAATAACGCCTTAGTTGGCTTAGACGAGGTCCAATCAACAGATCGAGATGCATACATCGACGTTCAGCTAGCGAAGTAGAGCCAAACGTTTGGGAGACACTATCAATGGCAGCGCGTTTTGTATCACTGGAATGTCGTGTTGTGAGTGGCCAATCAACAGAAGCTAAATAATCGAAGGCTTCGGAGCCTCTTGGTCTTGGCCCGCCTAGCACTCACGGAGGAAATCCCGCGGGGCCGAGGCGATTTAGCGTAGTGGACCGTGACCGGTGGAACAAGAGGGGGGGGGGGGACTTGACATCACGGGACGAGTCCAGCACAATGGTCTGATTCGAAAACAAGCAAGTTAGAGGGTAGAGTTGAAGAAGCCGAGGCACCCGAAGGATAGGCTGCAACATGGATGCGAAGGGAGCGTTTCCTAGCCGTACTTCGTGTTTGCCGGCGGGTCCGAGGGATCGCAGAAGCCAACTTAGAAGGAGGGGAAGCTGGGCGCGTCCATGAAGAAGTCTCAGTCGGTGATCCAAACCTATGCAATCGAAAAGAGTTGCATGTCGACCAAGGACCCTGTTCCAAGACTTCACCTATGCTTGCATTGAGAGACCTGGCTGTGCGTGGTTCATTCAAGCGGCGTCGTGGTGGCTCAACGTGAAGCAACGTTGCGCCTGTCTGCGGGTGCAAGGGAGTGGCTTGATTGCCAAGCTGCCAGCTGAAGTAAACTACAGTACTCGGCCACCACACACCTACCTGGACCAGCGGCCGATTGTCTCTTCGATAGGAGTTCCATGAACAAGAATCACGTGCGAGGGTTAGGTGGGGGCTGATCGACGTTTTTGGACTTGGTCGTGGAACTGGTGATGGGATGGAATGTTGTGCCGCTCAACTTCCCCAGATCTCAGCCAGACTAGCGCGATAGCATGTCTGGCAACTAACGACGTACGTGCAACTGGGACCACATAGAGAATCGACCGGCCGTGGAACTTCATCGAAGGCACGGTCGACTTGCGGTGAGTATCGTCGTGAGAACGCTTCGATTTACTGCAGGTGTGAAGGTCAAAAGCTTGTTTTGGTTGACGAAGGTCGGTCAGCACTGGGGCGAAGCGATGCGATGCAGAGTGGCGGGAACCCCGCGGCCCTCGCCGGAAGTGAGGGGATTCTCGTATCCATCGTGAGATTTAGGTCAAGCGACGATGTGACGACGCAGCGCTGTGCCGCAATAAGGTGACTCAGCCAGGTGGTTGGTCGGGCGAAGGCAGCCGACGACGGACCTTGCCAGGCAGCCTACGTGCCAGAGATGGTGGGATGATGCTGTAAAGTGCCGACAGTCTGCGGAGAAAAGTCAAGTGTGAGTAGCAATACTCTAGGCGGGTAAGTATTAGGAGATGGTGGGATGGAGAGGTGGAAATCCGCGCGAAATTACCTCATGGGCGTCCATCGTCATCTCGCTATGATAAAAGATCTTTTCCAATGAGGTCGTCGAGTGAGCAAAAGACAACAGGTGTTGTAGCAACCCTCCTAGCAACGCATGATGCGGCGGCGTGAGGGGAACAGCGAGCTAACAAGCGGCGAGCTGCAAGGAAGACAAGACGGAAAAGGGCGGGCGAGTAAGGCGACGGGGTGCAGCGTTGTGCATTAGGCGCGGCCAGGGTGCCAAAACGCCTCAAGCTTGGTTTCTTTTCTTAGGCCATGGCCGTGATTCGGTCTTTTCGTCAGTTGAGCGAGAAGGGAGCGATCGTGAGGCCAAAGTGAAAAGTTGAGAGCCGCTGTTGTCGTGTCCTGATTGGGATTTGCGGTGGAAGGAACGGCGAGCCAGCCCAGCACCTGACGGAGGGGTAGAGGTTGGAAGCTGGTGATTGTTGTCCCATCGTATAAGAATGACTAGCATTAAGCTTGAATACCATGCTGAGTATCCATGGTAAGCTACCTGTGTCGAGCTCATGCGAAGTGGAAAGTCAAGCGTCGAGGAATGCGGGCGGGAGAATAAGAAGCCTTGGGGAAGCGAAAGGAGACCTGGCTGCGAATGCAAGAGCGCACTTCCAGGTTGCATAAATTCAAGACACGTACCGATCTTACCTAACTTTCCCAGGACGTAGGCAGACGCACAAAGTCTCGAAGAATTGTGTAGAAGAAAAAGAAACATGGTGCCAAAGGTAGACGGCAAGAACATCTCAGTTGGCGACTTCCGTGTTAGCCGAGCTGTGCCCTCCTGTACAAGGAAGGCGCGATGCTTTCCTGGAGTTGGCAGTTGCCCAGCGAGGCAGCGAGTGCCCCACCGGATAGAGCTGGCGATGCCCCACATGTCCGTCCCAATTTGGCTAAGGTTGTCACTGATTGGCTTTGATCGGTCGTCTCGGTCATCCGACAGGCTAGGCTACCCCTGGCTAGAGCACGCTAAGCGAAAGCCATGAGGCAGGGGGAAACTTGGGAAGGCAGGAAGATGGGACCTTTTTGGATTTTCCGCCGGTCTTCTTCCCACGCGAGTTGTCATTCCAACCTCGAGTCCACCCGTCTACTGTACGCCATCCACGCCGTCGAACCGCACCGTTGGAGGCGGCCAGCGGAAGAAAAGAAACAGACTTTGCAAGCCTACAAAGAAACTTCACCCATCAACTCCACCTTCAACTGCCTCTTGTGGACCTGGCCGATGCGCCGTCGACAAACGTCGAAACAACCGTCCAATGACCGGAGCAACGCAAGGGTTATCAACTCGACAACCTTGCTCCATCGAACTCCGCTTCTCCTCATGCTTGAAGATCCTCCAGATTCTTCCAGCAAGTTATCCACCGTGTTCCTGGTGCCATCTCCACCCTCTGAGATCATCACTGGAACACTTCTCGAGCACTGCTTCCAATCCAGAGTCACTCCCGTCTCTGACAGACCCGGCTTTCTCCGGGTGGTTTCCTTCACCATGGCGACCATATCTCGCCGTCAACTTCCGCCCGTCTTCTACGAGTGCTGTATTCCTGGTCCGTCCAAGTCATGATAGAACATCACACTAGCCATCGGTACGAGCTGACGGACGCCACCATCGCCTGTACGCCATGTACCCAAACTCGACAGAATCACCGACGGTTGACCGGTGACTGGTCAACCTTGAACTCGCCCTACGTGGTGTGAGTGGCCTTGGGCTCGCTAGTAGACCACCGGCGCAACCTTCTGCTTACTGGCAGCTATGCCATGGCCATGATGTAGCCCGGCCTGACAGCAAGGGCACTACTGTTACCTTGCATATCGACATGGTGTCTCATCTCGTGCGATGGCTGGGTGGGAACATGGGTGAAAGGCGACCAAGAGATCATCCACGAGCCGTGCTGCGGCTCCAGCTCGTATTCTGCTAGCCAGCCCGCCCTGGTGGGATGGATGGGTGATGGATGATGGATGCATCACTCCCCGCCGTGGCCCGACGTAACCTCCAGCAACCGGCAACCATCCACACCCTCGTCTACGTTCTGATAAAGTCCCCTTCGCCGCGCCGAGACTATGGTTCGTGTCTCCTCTTTCTCTCCTTACCCACGGTCGCTACGAGTAAATCGTCCTCTCGCTCCAATCAACTAGTAGACTTTCAAAGTCACTGTCATTCGCTTCCAAAAGAACAAGATTCAATATGCGCGGCCTTTACATGGGACTGGGCGCCATTGCCCTGGCGTCCGTCAATGCTTGGGAATACCCCTATTGTGTACGTCTCCTCATACCCCTGTCTACTTTGACTACACCATATCATATTGCCTATTTCGTCTTATTCAGTCACTGCTTCATGGGATGAACTATACAATTGATGAGAACTCTCCATTAACCCATTACAGGAACACGATGGGTGCTACCGCAACCTCATTGACGAACGCTTCGCCGAGGAGGCCAAAGGTTTCTGTGTCGAGTTCCTCCACGGAACCACCACTGCTGCCGCTGCTATTCCCACCGACTTCAACAACTGTGGTGGAGATGTCAAGGCTGTCTCCTCTGCCTGCTCCTGCATCACCTACAGCTTAAGCACCACGGCTCCTCCCACCACCAGCACCTCGGCCCCGTGGACTACCAGCACTCCCGCCCCCCCGACCACCGTCAGTACCACTGAGGCAACCAAGACTACTTGGTCTTCCAAGGAGCACTCATCCTCAACTCCCGTCACTTCTGAGACGAGCACATCGTCCACCTGGGTCAGCAGCACCAAGGCTCACAGCACCTCCACCTCCTCTGAGGACTGCACTACATCGTCAACAGCTGTAAGCTCGACCAAGGAGCACAGCTCCTCCGCCTCGTCCGAGGATTGCACTACCTCTTCCACTGTCGTCAGCAGCACCAAGGTCCACAGCACAACCACTTCATCGGAGGACTGCACTACTTTGTCTACAGTTGTCAGCTCGACCAAGGTCCACAGCACCTCTACGTCAAGTGAGGACTGCACTACCTCCTCGACTGCTGTTAGCAGCACCAAGGGCCACAGCACGACGACTGAAGACTGCACCACTGAGACGACAGTGAGCACCAAGAGCCATCATTCACACTCTAGTAAACCCCCTACGACTCACGTCCCTCCCCCCCCTCCCACTTCCACGGAGGATTGCACCACCGAGACGACCGTGAGCACCAAGAGCCAACACTCACACTCAAGCAAGCCCCCCACGACTCATGCCCCTCCTCCTCCCCCTCCTACTACAACTGAGGATTGTACCACCGAGACTGCCGTTAGCAGCACCAAGGGAGAGAGCACGACCAAGAGCCATCACTCTCACCCCAGCAAGTCTTCCACCTGGGTCCCTCCTCCTCCCACGACCACCCCCTACGCCAACACAACAACCGAGAAGCCTCCTCACACCAAGACTCGCACCAGCAAGCTGACGACTTCCACCGTCTACACTACGACTGTCGAGACCGTGACGAGATGCCCTCCCAGCGTCACAAACTGCCCTCACACGCCTGTTACCACAACCAAGACAATCGCCGTCTCGACGACCATCTGCCCCGTTACCGAGGAGTCTACAAAGCCTGTTCCCACCCACCCAGCTCCTCCACCAACAACCTGGACGACTTCCACGGTTTACACTACCAGGGTCCACACCATCACCAAGTGCCCTCCTGGTACTCCCAACTGCCCCGAGGGTCCTCACACCACCACCGAGACTATTCCTGTCTCCACCACCATCTGCCCTGTCACCGAGAGCGTGCCTCACACTTTCACCACTGTGCACCCCGCGCCCAGCAGCCCGCCTCCTCCGCCGCCCGCTGGCACCCCTCCTGCCGGAACCCCTCCTGCTCCTCCCGCCAGCACCCACCCGGCGCCTCCTGCTGGTACTCCCCCGGCTGGCACTCCTCCCGCGCCGCCAGCGAGCACTCACCCTTCCCCACCCGCTGGCACCCCTCCCGCCGGTACTCCCGTTCCCCCTCCGGCTGGCACACCTTCTGCACCTCCTGCCGGAACTCCTCCTGCTGGTACCCCTCCTCCCGCTGCCACGACGCCCGTCGCCTCGCCCAGCAAGACCACCACCGGACCAGTCCAGGTCACCAACGCTGCTGAGCGTCTTGGCTCCGGCATCATGGCCGCAGCCGCTGGTGTCGTGGTTGCTGCTCTGCTCTGATACGAGCCATGCGCATGCTTAATGGACGTTCAAGCGAGCTTTTGTTTAATGTGTAATTCATGAAAATTAACGTTCACACGACACTTTGTGGATATGGGATATGTAATGCGTGTTCATAGCTATAGTCGTACCTTACAAAAATTGAGTAATGTTGCTTTCATGCAGCTATGTTGTTGATATATTTGTTGTTCTCGGATGTCATTTCTGATTTGCTACTCATTACGATTGATGGATTCGTTCATCAAGAGATAGATGACATACTTGATCCTTTTCGTAATCCCGACAGCAGAGAGCTACTTCTCATGCCAGATCAACCGTTCGTTATTCAGTCCTCCAGAAGCAGGCACGCTACCTCAAGGTGAAGTTAGGTCGACGACCTCACTGGCCGCAGACGAGGCGATGATATGGCTAGGCACACCCGCGTCCTCGGCCGAAATCATCAGCGAATCCTCCATGTCCTCGTCTGTCCCGGCCGTGCCACCCCGCCCAGCAAAAGTCCCATCATCTTGTGTACTAACCTTCCAAGCCCCAGTCGAAGGATCATATTCCAGCAGATACATCCTCTCCAGCTTCTCCTCTCCGTTATACTCCATCCCAATCTCCAAGACAGGCTCGCCATAGTGTCCCATAAACTCTAGCTCCGCCATGATCTTCGCCTCAGCAGCCAACTCGCTCCGGAAAGGAATCGTAAACGGCTCGTTCCGCGCAACGCGCCTGTTCCCTTGCAGCCTCACAGACTGCAGAAAGCTCGCGGGCGTGCCGTCGATATCCACCCCCCTCGCCGTAAGCTGATACCTCTCCTCCCCTACCGCCTCAACCTCAACCACCAACCTCCGCCTCAGCACAAACCGCGGGATAGGGATTTCGAGTTTCTCCATCACCCGATCCATCAAATCATCCGTCGTAGCCCATACGCGGAGCTCCTCGCTCAGGTCATCCAGCGGGGTACTCTGCAAGTTACAAATCACGAGCGTCCCGCCGTCCGGGTACGTCTTTGTGCGCTTCTTCTTGCCGACGGTCTCGGGGATCGTGCAGGCGGGGGGCACGGTCAGAGAAGATCCGAGGGCGAGGCAGAGGTCTGCTTTTCGTGCGTTGGAGCGGGCGAGGGCGAGGGGTTGGGCGGGGAGGTATTCGCCAAAGTTTATGATTGTGTCGAGGAGGGTGCCGGCGCAGAGGGGGCATTTGCGGCCGGTGCGGTGGTCGCGGATTGATTTTTCGTAGGTTGCCACGGCGCGGAAGTCTGGTTGTTCTCCGTAAGTATCTGCAGTGATGATAGGGGTTTGGTGATGAAAAGGGGGTACGATACCTCGGAGGTATTCTTTCCCGCAGTCTTTGCAATATTCGCGGTTACTGTTTCCATGAAGCTCGGAAATCTTCTCCTGGGCGAAGGGTAATAACAAGCGTAAGCCATTGTCTGATCAACTCTCCGAACCCCAGCAGTGATAAGCCAGAAACTTACTGGTAAAATTCCACTCTTCCGGTGCAAGCCGTCGCAGTTTTGACTGACGAGATACTTCAATATGCCGCGGTCCTGCAGCTCGACGAGCGCCATGTGCGTCTTGGTAGGGATGGCCTGGAGCGTGTCCGTCGTCTTGCCCGTTCTCTGTCTTCCCTGGGCTCTGAGTGTCCAGGCACCTTCAGGTCCGCGGAAGTCGGGAATTCCTAAGATACCATTGTCTAGCCCTGAATTCTTTTTGATTATGTAGACCAAACGACTAGGGCGGCCCAGCCGAATCGCGCGACTTGCATCTCATATCAATGGAGGATAAAGCTCACCTGCAGAGGTAGAGATACCTGCACCGGTAAAGGCAATGAAGTGCTTGCTCTTCTTGATTAAATTCACCAACTGAGAGGCTTTGGCGTCGAGGATGTCAAGAGCCTCGCGCCGCTCCGGCTCGGCTTCTTTGGGAGCGCTGTCTGCCATGGCGCGATACAAGATTCGAGAAACTGAAATTCGTTCTTGGAGGGTAAGAAGTTCTTTAGGTTGGCCAATAGACTTATCAAGTGTGAAGTCAATCTATCAGACGGGTTCCTTTTTGTATAAAATGGCACTGAAGGGTCATTGTGTTGTTGACGTTTGGTGATGTTGGCTACGCGATGTTTGATTGGATATTAAGAGTTGTCCATTATAATCAGGCAGCCATCGCCTCCTCTTCCAACTTGTGATAAGCCGTGCTAGTGTGTGAGGTATGGCTTAGCGCTAGCTGAGTGATCATGAAAGGATGTTAGTGGTGGTGAAAGTTTGAAGTACACAGCATGAGCCCATTTAATGCATACACCTCTTATACGCATGCCATCCCAGGTCAGTCTCGAGTTTGTTGGGTTTATTCCCGCTACAGCATTTCAGAACCACCGGAAAGTGATTGCCATTTCTGGCTAAGCAGGAATCCAAACGGCAATTGTTACGTTCCAATGAGTCAAATTGCGGGATAGTAGTTCTGCGGAAACGGAGGGTGCGAAGTACAGCGTCGGCCCACATACACAGTCTGACTAACGCCCCTTCACTATCGCTCTTGTCCGCTCGTTGAGGTACAGAAGTTGTCAAAGTGAATTGAACTATCTAGTGAAATGACTTATTCGCCAAGGGGAGTGCCGTAACCAGTCTTGGATACCATCAAATCAGTCATGTTAAAGCCCACTTGCAAGATTGCAGGCTTGGTGCGCGATGTGGCGGAAAGGAATCTCATCTCCGGCTAGTGGAGTCTGGCATTCCCGCACTTCGGCCGACGAAGAATTCTAAATGACAAGATGTGGTTTACATCATAGCCGAAATGATTGAACAGCTTGACCAGTTAGGCACAATAATTATGATGATTAGTCGACAATAGATTATGAGAAACATGAACATGAATTCTGTCTTGACAGTTGACACCATCTCGCTGCGGTACCCTGGCAAGTGGGTGAAGTAACTGAGCTGGCTACTTATGTTCTGAATATTACTGACAACGCTGCTGCTACTGAGAATATTATCGCAACCATCAATGCTACCATCAATGCCACGATCAATCCTGCTGATCCCTTTGCTCGGCATTCTTTCCTATCACCCACTTGCTCAAATGCTTTTTTTCGCCGCTGAGCTTTCGCTTATTAGGGCTCATCCACAAGTTACGATTCCTCTAGAACAACGCTGGTTTCCACCCGCCCGCGATTCCCCTAGCACCACAGAATGCAACAAATGCAAGCATGTACGCCGCCCCCGCGAAGATGATCAAGTTCCGATACGGCTCGGTCCCCGTCTTCAACAGGAACCCGGCCAAGGGAATACCTACCAGCGCACCAAAGCTGGCAATGAAGTACGCCATGCCCGTCGACTTGCCATAGTCCTCAATTTTGCAGACGCGTGAGATACACACCGGCGACAAGCTGATGGCCGCTCCGGACCAGAATCCAAATAGTGTGGTAAAGGACATGATCTTGGCGTCCACGTCGCCGGCGGCGAGCCACAAACCCAGAATCAAGACGCCGCAGCAGAGGGACGTGACGCACATTGTGTTGAAGGCGCCTACGCGGTCGGCAATGTAGCCCGGTAACATTCGGCCCGGTATCGCGCCAGCGTTGAGCAGGACGTTGAGGAGGAAGGACTTCTGCAGGCCGAGCCCCTTTTCAATAGCGTAGGACGATATGTACGAATAGGGTATAAAGACGGCAAACTCGACAAAGAAGACGGCCACCACGGTAACGCCGAACTTGGAGTCGCGCAGAAGGCGAAAGTCGATCAGGGCCTTGGCTTCGCGTTTGGGCGGGAGGCGTTTCCGGAGGAAGAGGTTCGTGACGACCAGGCTGCCCGTCGAGATGAAGGCGATGATGCGCATGGCCCAGGGGAAGCCGATGCGTGGCGCGAGGTACTGGATGATGAGGGAGAAGCCGATGCCGCCGAGGCCGCCGGCCGTGCAGGCTACGCCTGTCGCGAAGGCGCGGCGCTCGTTGAACCAGTGGCCTATGGCGGAGAGGGCCGGGTTGAAGAGGAAGGCGGCGCTGATGCCGCCGCAGACGCCGAAGGAGAGGAGCATTTGGTAGAACTCTGGGTACGTAGGCGCTGTGTCAGCACTGATGCGGACCATGGTGCTGTCGGTGCGATGCTGGTGTAGGGGGTTTACCTGTCGACAAGCTGAGGAAGATCATTGAGGCAATCATGCCAATGGAGCCTGGGATGAGTAGCACCCTGATGTCGAATGCGTCAAACACTGGTCCTGTGATTGACTCCATCGTCAGTCTCAGTTGGGTTACCGGCACTCCAGAGAACACCGACCGATTTGTGCCCCGCAAGCCGTGATGAAAAACGCATAACAAGAAAAGATCCATCCCGCTTTGCTTTCAGGCACGCCCTTGAGCTCGTTTTGCAGCAGCCAGCCTTGGAGCACGGAAATGGTGTTGATGATGCCCATCGGCGGGATCATGGCGCACCACGCGCCGACCACCACCATCCAGGCCTGGAGCCCGCCGTCGGGATACTCGATTTCGTCGTCGTGGAGCTCATCGTCTACTGGGCCTCATTAGAGCTCGTTCAAAGGGCTTTCGAGACCGAAGAGCATGAGTTGGCTCAAACTTACTTGTGTCCAATGCGGTCTTTGGAGTTTGAAGTGTGTGCTGAGGGGCACTGGAAAAAGCTTCGATGCTTCCGTGATCGTTCGAGGATCGATGAGGCATCACGGAGTTGAGTCCAGTCTGCTTATCTGTTCCCAGCCCCTGTTTGTCGTCGCGACGTTCCTCCATGGTACTCGACTGTTGTTCGCACGCTCGCGTTGAAGACAACATGGGACGGAGTATCACTTGCAAAAGACAACTCCTGATAGGTAGCAGACCTAGCAAAAGCCATGGGGTGAGACAACTCGGACACGATCAGACGAACAAGGTGACCGCCGTCGTTTGACCTCTGGTGCGTGAAGCGGGCAATGACCGGTCGTCGGGGGAATGGAGACCGCCGGACCGGTCCGAGTTGTTGAGGGGAAGCAAAACCGGAACGCGCCGACTGCGATCAGCGCGGCAACGCCCCCACCTTCTTATCTGGGCACTGAAGGGAAATTTGTAGCCCCCATCTTGACAGTAGAAGGGCAGTTGAACAATATGTCAAGGTTGCAGATGATACTCTAGCCGGCGGTTGGATATGCTCCTCTCAAGGGGATTATCTAGATGTTTTCTCATGTTTCAATGGGGGGATCGCATTCTAGGAGCCTGTGTTGCATCATCTTAGGGATGGTGAATGATGTATGCCAATATGTAAGGTGATTGGTCGGATGATCCCGCAGCTGTCTCCATCTATCAGGAATTTCGAGTCAGCAAGTAAAAACATATAATCAATGCCAATAGTGATATTAAAGAATGTTCACGACCGGATTGAGACCCAAGTGGGTAAAAAGTCGTTGACATCGGTTAGACGCAACTAACGGTTACATGCACGCGCGCAGGAATGCATGTCTCCGGGATAGCTTCATGAGTACATGATCAATGCACACGTATACAAAATTCTGACCATACACGCATAACATCAGTCATGCTCCCTCACTTCAGCTCACATCGTGACTTCAAGTAACTTCATTCGGTAATATCGCCGAAGTGCATGGCAATTTGAATTTCCATCGTTATAGACATCTTATCATTATCATCTTACAGCTAGTACACAAGAAACAATGCAAACTCCCAAGCCTGGTGAATAGAAACGCTCCTAACAAAACCCAGCGCTGGAGAATCTAGTCTCAGCGAATTGTCTTCGGGGTGTGGGGGGGAATATCATGCAAAAGAGTAGAGAAAGCTCTACTGGTATCAAACTGTGCGCTGCGCGCCTACATCTCTTCGGATGCAAAATAAAACAAGAAAACAAAAATGCGGACACACTCTGTCGTCCAACTAAGATACGTGACCAAAATCAAATGGATTGAGGCCCATCGGCGCAGGTAGGCTTGGCCATCTCGCCGGCTGCCACAACGGCAGTGGAGACGTCGGCCACAGTGGGCTTCTCCTCTGCTGCTTCATCCGTCGCACGATCAGCATCAATCGCGATGGGCTCCGCCTTCTCCACTGACACAGAGACAGACGGGACTTCCTCGGGGGCGGGCTTCTCCTCGACCTCCACATCCTCCGGGAGAGGAACATCCGCCGCAAGAGGAGCCTCGCTCGTGGTGGGCTCCATCTTCTCGGTCTCTGATGACACAGAGATGGTCGGGACCTCGATCGGGCCGGCCTTCTCTTCAACGTCCTCCGGAAGAGGAACATCTGCCGGGATGGGTGCATCGGTCGAGGCGGGCTCAATCTTCTCCACTGCTGGTGAGACAGGCGCAACATCCTCGGGAGCGGTCTTTGCGGCGCTCTCGTCTTCCGCAGCCTGGGTGACAGGTGCCACAATGGGCTCCTTCTTTTCGATCGGCACAAAAGTAGCCGTGACCTTGTTCAGGGCAGGCTTCTCCTCATTCTCCTCGTCGGCAGTCTTGTTGGCAGCTCCCGTGATGATCTCCATCTTCTCGCGGAACGAGTCATCGTAGTGCGAGAAAACGGAGGAGGTGCGGCAGGTATCGAGAGACGATCGGGCGGTGGCCGGGCCGTTGTACGAGGAGAAGGTGGTGTCGGCGACAGACGAGATGCGGCTCCTGGTCGAGTTGGACCGGGTGAGGGGGATCTGCTGCTGCATTTGTTGCTGCTGCTTCTGCTGCTCAAACTTGGCTAGCTTGTCTGCCACGCTGCCTTGCATGTTCCTGAGAACGGGAAGATCGCCATTGATTGTCGACTTCTTCTTCTTGCCCTCCTCCAGCTCGCGGATCCAGGCGAGGCGGTCCGAGGCGATGCGGGATGATGCTCTCTTGCTGCTGCTGCCATCAAGATCGCGACCTCGCCACGGGGCGGATGCGGATGGTGGGCCGGACGATGTTGGCGTTCCCGCAGCTGATGGGACCGATGTCGGCGCCGGTTGCCAAGACCGTCTCCGGTCTGTGTTGGTGATTTCTGCGAGGAGAAGCTTGTTCGGCGCAGGGGCGGTTGTGGTCGTCGTTGACGACGAGGGCATTCCTGAGGGATTCGAGTGGCGCTTTTCCGTGTTGTGCTGCAGCCGTTGCTGTCTGGCAACGGTGTCGGCATTTTGGTGGTGGGGCCTAATGATAGGGCCAACTGGCGTGACAATTGGGGCGGCCCGTGACGGGACGTAGGCCGGTACGAAGGCGGCGCGTCGTGGCGGTTCGTGAAGCGGCAGCTTGTTGGCTTGGTTCGATGTCGAAGTCGATGCCGTGGAAAACTGAGTGCGAATGGGTGCTGCAGCTGTGCGGGGAGTCTCTGGTGGTGGCCAGGGTTTCGAGGTGTGTGATTGTGGCTGGCCGGTCGAGCTGTTGTTGTTGATGATGATGACGCTCGATGCAGTGCTTGGTGCAGCAGCAGTAGCAACAACAGTGGACCTCGAAGACATGGAGGGAGCTTGACCAGGGCGACGTGCTTCGGCAGGCTTGCTGCTGGCGACAGAGGTGAGTAATGACGGCGAGGATTTGTTGAGGGTCCTCATGTCGACCGTGGAAAGTGCAGCTGTTGTCGCCTTTCTGGCAAACATGTCGGCGATTGGCGTCATTGTCGAGGTCCGCGAAGAAGTCTTCTTGACCTGCTTCGCTTGCTCTGCTCCCCTCGCGGGCTGCGACGGCGCAATGCGGAAAGCCTCGAGAGATTGCAGGTCGATCTCAAGACTCGAGGTCCCGAAATCTGACACCTGGACCCGCGGGAGAGCTTTCATGCTCTCGTCCAGGGATGGCCGCTCCTGTCGTGACTCGCCCAAGACAGACAGTGTTGTCTTCTTTGCTTTTTCCCGGCCGCGGCGCACGAAGCTGGACAGCTTCTCCTTGACGGAGGGAAGCCGTCGCGGGCCCTTCCACTCGTCGTTGTTCCGTTCATGTTTAGTCGTCGACATGGTGTGTTTCCGCACTGCTTGACCCCTTCCTTTTGGGAGGATAAAGTCAAGGTTGTCGTGTTCAATTCTTTCGGAATCGACGAAATTCCCAAGGCCAAAGGGGGGAGGAAATTCCCCCACTGGAGATCACGTGAAGTAAACAAAATTGGCCCGGAGATCGCATTGATGCAGGGGCCGCTCATGCCACCCTAATTTGTCTCACGGTGACAAACCGCCCCCTGACTGGGGTCTAGCACTGCAACCTGAAGACACGTCGTTAGTTTCAAGGCCTATTTCGGTGCACTCTCCCGGATCTTCAATCAAAAGGGGATTTGCCAATTAGTCACGATGCTTCTAGAAATGATCTAGAAATGACTTTAATGGGGATTTTTCTGCCTCTGTCCGTTCTCCGTATCTTAGTGCACGTCATGAGTCATCCCGATCCTCGGTGAGGAGCGCTTCAGGAGGGAAATGTGCGTTGTTTTGTGACCGCCTCACTCATTCATAAATCTCATGCTCAACTCACGGCATTCATACGAGAGTGTGCATGAGGCTGGAAGCACAACTCTGAATCCTCAACCAATGGAGAACATTGGAAACGATGGTAAGCGCGATGCGGTCGACATACTTTGATTAAGCTCCGTAGTATACTCCGTAACTCGGGATGAGAAGGCGAACTTTAAATCGCAGATATCTTCAGATCTTGGACACTTCTGAGCTTCATGTTCCTTGTCACATTTAGTCCCAAAGGTGATTTGCACGACTTTACAAAATGTGTAGCTACGGCCCGTGCGTTCATTGAAGTCATTTCTTCAGTTTTGCCGCGGTCGATTTTCACTTCAACCAACTATCTGTCATGCGTTCACTCCCAGTCCTGAAGGACCAGTCAGTTCAACGTCTTGAGACCAAAATCCCTAGGTACCCTTAGTCCACACCGTGCCGCTTCTGGCATAGTTGGTGTGGTCCATTTCAATCTGCCTCAGACCTTGACAGGCGATCCAGTGTCTAATTACGAAATTGATCAAAATCCCCTTGTGCCATGAGAATTGCATCGACATACTCGCTGGATTATGGATTTGAGCACTGGAAGCACGATAACACGAAACTCTCACTCCATATCGCTTGATTATCATAGAACTTTTACACCATTTGGTCGCCTCGTTTATGGCAAGGAAACCCACCAGCATGCCCAATATCAGATCTGGCAGACCAAACGAGCGGGTCTCAATGAAATTCCAGGCCCATTAGGGTCAACGACTGACGTCGGGAAGTGTTTGTGAGAATGAATCAGTGATTCTCATCACGAGTGCTCAAAACTTGAAGCAGCTTCTTATTTCGAAGATAAGCACTCGCCGAAAATCCTAGATATGCTAGATCGGGGAAACGATGCTCGTTATGAGACCAACTATTTGAGTAGGCGACACGTTCGAGCTTCGAGACTTTGCACATAGTTTGGTTCGTTTCTGGCACTTCATAAATTTACATAGACGAATACGTAAGAGGGCAGCTTTGCTGTGAGGCAAAGGCTAGGCTCCAACACATTTTTAGAGTGATAATCACATCCTGTAGTCTAGGTAGCGACTGAATGCCTTAGTATCGAGCAGGCAATCCATATAGATCTTTGTGTTGAATGTTCATATGCTGTACAAAGGGCGGGGCACTCCTTACTTTTGTTCATATGCTGTATACCAGTGTCGCTTAACGTTTCCTACTGCTAGTACTACTGAACCCAACCTTGATGGTTACCCCAACTCTGTCTAGGTCCAACTGACACCGCCGGTGGCTTCCTTTTTATCTATAGGCTCATGAACAGGGAAGCTTGACACCGCTAGGAAATCGTGTAAACCTTGGTCTCTATTGTTCGATGAAACAAGGGCCATCGGAATCGAAGCATGACAAGGAATGCAACGAAAGCACTAGAGACATGATGATAGCATTACAGTATCAACTGCATCTCCCTGTCTGTGAGAGCCATGATTTAGAAGCGACATCGATCTCGCCTTTTATCATCTTGGAGCGTCAGCGGATGGACTGCGTTTCTTAATCTTCAAAGTCCACACGTATGAAAGCCGCCCCCGAAATTCTTCCTCGAGATTCTACCACTTTACTAAGAAGGATCAAATTTACGGGAGGGAGTGCAGGATTGACATCCCGACCAAATTTTCTCCAAATGAAGTTGGTCCTCCCTTCCTTAACCACCAATCATCATATAGCATCAACTCCGGTGCTCCGATGCAACCCCGGCCTTCTGCGCGTCGTCACATTTTCTCGGTGGCAGCCGACCGAGATTTCCTAATTCTGCAGTTTTCTTTTCCAATGGCGCCTCTTCGCAACCGACGTTTCAGGGCCACACATAGCCTCCCTCCGGAATGTCCACCCAACTACTTTGTCAGCTCCCAATCAAGTCTTCCTGTGGTAGGTAGCACTATACCAAACGTCCAATTCAGGCATTACGGATGAATGCATTCCATCATGGCGTCTCCTCTGGGTGTGCTCGTGACAGGTGCCTGCCGCGTTGTCAAGCAAGGAGGGATACGGGAGACCAACGAGAAATGGAGAAGAATCAACTTCTCCGGGGTGGTTTGTCTTGTTCTTGACTCGGGAGTTGTATCTGGTATGCTACGCCAACGTGTCAGCGTGACTACCTCGCGATGGCACGATGCCTGACTCTAGGCTTCACCATAGACGAGAGACCTTGGCTCGCGTGTCAATTAATTAATATCGAATGCCGTGATTCCGACGCTGTCAACGCGCCGTCTGGTACTACCAATGCAGCACTATATATGCCACGCTCCTCGTCTGTCTAGAATGCATTCTGCCTGAACTAGGCAGCGCTCATCAACCAGATTCTCGGAAAGGCAGGCAAATTACAGAGCCGTCGAAACCATGGGCAATCTTCTTCCTCCCTCCATTCTACTCGCCTTGGCGGCCACCGTCGCGGCCCACGGCCACGTCGACTGGCTTGTCGCCAATGGCGTCGCTTATCGCGGCTGGGATTCTCCTGCGTTCACGTACTCGCCTCCAACGAGTCCTGTCGTGGGCTGGAAGATCGATGCCCCTGATAATGGCTTCGTTGAACCAGTCAACTTCGGCACTGGCGACATTATCTGCCATAAGAACGGAAGCCCGGCCGGTGGACACGCCACTGTCGCCGCAGGCACCAACATACAGCTCATCTGGAACACATGGCCAGAGTCACACAAGGGCCCGGTGATTGACTATCTCGCCAAGTGTACCGGCGATTGCGAGTCTGTCGACAAGACCACCCTCAACTTCTTCAAGATTGATGCTGGTGGTCTGATTGACATGTCTCTGACCAACGGCAAGTGGGCCGACGATGTCCTCATGGCCAACAACTTCACATGGACCGTCCAGATCCCCTCAACTCTGGCCCCAGGCAACTACGTGCTACGTCACGAGATCATTGCTCTCCACTCTGGCGGCAATGTCAATGGCGCGCAGGCGTACCCGCAGTGCTTCAACCTGCAGGTCACTGGAGGAGGTTCCCTTGCCCCGGCCGGCGTCAAGGGCACGGCGCTGTACAAATCTGACGACCCGGGCATTCTTTTCAACCTCTACACGAGCCCTCTCGTCTACCCTGTTCCCGGCCCTACCCTGGTCTCGGGACTTGCCTCGACCGTTGCCCAGAGCACTGCCCGCATCACCGCGACGTCGAGCGCAACACCGGCCGGAGGAAGTGGTGGCAGCAGTCCGACTACCTTAAGGACGACTACCACTGCGGCGGGTGTGACCAGCACCGGAGCTGGAACGACGACGACCACAGCCGCGAGTGGCGGTAGTGGAACCGTTCCGAAGTACGGCCAATGTGGAGGACAAGGGTGGACAGGTGGGACTGTTTGTGCTTCTGGCTCGACATGCACAGTCTTGAACCAGTACTACTCGCAATGCACTTAAGTCAGTTGGAGCTCAAGAGGGTACGGACTCTTGGATACGAAGTGCTTTGTAATTATGTCATGTGTTTCTGTACATATAATCACAATTGCAAACATGTCGACCTTCACTTGATGCGTGTCGTGTTCAGTGCAAAGTTTTCGAATGCCTCGTCGATATACCAATTACAAAAGTGACGTAACATAAATCAACTACCTTAATCTAGCCATGAGTCCATATGTTAAGACCAGTCTTGATACCATTTTCGGGAGCTAACCCAGCGTAGAGTGTTCTCGGGTCGAGTCTCCCTGAGTTCGTCCAGCTCTTTCAGAATAATGCATTACTGGGGACAGCCTTGACTGAGAGGGCCACGACGTCGCTACATTCCACAAATTTGCACCAGCTTGGATCTTCTAATGTCCAGTTGAGGAGAATATTTGGGAACTGGGTCCCGCACCTATCGCATGTGGCTTCGACGATTGCGAAAATGGTTGTCAGTCGGTGTGTAGAGGTCTTTGTCAGGACGATATGCGGTGCTGCTTGTTCGACCCATATCTATCTCTTGAGCGCCATTGTTGTACACTGTCGATCTCTCAAATAACGGCTTCCTGTAAGGAGAACCTGTAAGGAGCTTGTTAGCCACAGAGACTTGATGGTGATATGAACTTACCCAAGACGTCGTAAATAGGCTCTTTCCACCCATGACAGAAACTCAACAATATATACAATCAGCGGGTCATAGCTTAAGATTCGAATTGAGTATGTCTTCTCCTTCGGTTGGAAGAGTAACACCCAAGACAAATGCGGCCAAAGGATGACGATAGTAGGAACCAGGGTACCCAAAAGACCTACTCTTCTGGAAAAAGAGTATCTCAGCATATTGAGATTGCTACATATCGGGCATTCAGGAAAAGCCCATTGCTCAAGCGGATCCAACCATCTTTGATGTTAGATTGAGAATTGAGATCCGTAAGGTGTCCCCCAGTCCTTTGAAGAGTGAAGGGGATGATTGCTATACTGGGATCCGGTTTCTAGTACGACAGTAGCACTGAAGCAAGCCCTGAGTTTAGGCGCAATAGCAATGATAACAATGGCGTGTGGGTTCTATAAGAGCTTTGGTCTAATATCGATGAGATGAAATCCTTCTCGGTTTAAAGCTATCATGGCACGAGCCAACAAATCGGTTCATCGTCCCTGAACTATCAGTAGGCAGATTATGCGGTCGATTAAAGTATAGGGCTAACTGAACATACAAAAGATAATTAGACTCGTGAAAGGATCGCTTAAAGATGCTGTCTTAGTATTAGTCGGCTATTCTTTTGATAGCTTTGTGCCCGTGCCGACAGCAACACTGCACAAGACAGCAGGAAACTATCACATTCGAACAATCACGCCTCTTAAATTAATCTAAGCTTGGCTGAGACTCTTGTCCAAAGCGCTTTGCCTCACTTGATTACACTTGTATGAAGATCTTGCCTTTTCCAGCCCCAAAAAAGTGGAAGTATAATATTAGGAAGCCTGCTTCAGTACGGCCTAGGGCACTATAAATAGTATGCTGTTCACAAACCACTATAAGATAGCAGAATTATAGCTAAAGAAATAGTTAGTGAAATTCTAGCTAACGGGAGAAGGTGTCGTAATAGCTTTAACTATCTATAGCCTTACCGCACGTTACGTAACCTCAGTTATATAATTACTAAGGCCTACTTTACTTATACCCTCTATATTAAAACGAGTTTTAAGCCTATTTTTTATTTTTAATAAATAACCGTTTTTTTTATATATATTAATATCTTTATAATAATTCTATAATAATTATAAACTTAGCTCTAACTTAAACCCCTATACCTCTATTAAAAAGTTATTTTTTAGGGACTATAGTTTATTATATTTTTTTTTATAATATTATTTAACCTTTATTATAATTATTAAGCTTAATTTTAAATAAATTAATATTTTTTAAAAAGATTACTAATATTTTTAAATAAAAGCTTAATTATTAATAAGACTAGCTAAAATAGTACCTTATTCTATAAATTAAGGCCCGGTTAAAGGATATCTAAGACTTTTTAAATTTAAATAACTATACTTCTTTATTAAATCTATTACTTTTTATAAAGTCTATTTTTTTAATTAAAGAGTATATTAAAATATAAAATACTACTTAAAATTAAATATATAAAATAGCCTTAACTAAATATTAATAAAAACTTAAAGAATTTATTTAATAATAAGCTAAATAGTTAAAAAGCGAAACTATAATCGAACCCTTAGTTAAAAACGATCGAATTAAATAACTAGTTATTTTAATAAAACCGAAAGTTATAATAGTAAACTAAGTATATTTTATTAAAAAATACGCCTTTTTTATTTAGTAAACTATATTTAAAACGATTTCTTATTTTTAAAAAAAGAGATTATATAAATTAATAAATTATTAAATCTCTTTTATAATTATTTAAAAAATTTTAAAAAACGTAAAAAAAGAACTTATTAATTTTTTAAACTACTCTTTTTATATTATAATCCGGGTTTTTAAATAAAAGTACGTACTAAGTAACTTTAGTTCGCTTATAATTATAAAAAAAGAATTTAATATAATTATAAATAGGGTGAACTTTAGTATTAACTTATTAACTTAAATTAAAAACTTCTTTTTAACTTATTATTAAGTAATATAGCTTAAGTTATTTAAAATCTAAAGTACCCTCGTTTTAAAAACTTTTTTTTATATAACCGTATATCGCTTTATCCTAAACTAATTTAATTAGGAGCTTATTAATATTATTAAACTAAAATAAAAAAGAAAAACGATCCTTAATATAAAATATTATATTAAAATCTTTAATAACTTATTATATAAAGAGGTAGTATATAATAAAAGTTATAAACGAACTTTTATAATATTTATAATATTAATAAGTTATTTAGATTTCTTTAAATAGAACAAAGCGACTTTTAACTTATTTACTAATTATTTTTATAAAAAGTCCTATTATTAAAAACTAATAAATTATATAAAAATAGAGCTTATTTTAATAAATAAAATAAAGTAAGAATATATTTAACTAAGTAATAACGAAGCTTAGAAAATAATTTCTTATTTAAACTAAGAAAAGTATATAGACTTTTATACTAACTTTACTTAAAAAGGCTAAATTTATATAAAACCCTTTTTTAAATAAAGTAATAATAACCGAGGTTATTTTAAAAAGATAATTAAAATTAATAAACTAAGTAATAAAAAGAACTTTAAGGGGACTTATTTTTTTTTAAATATCGTAATTATAATTATTAATATTAGTTTTATTTTTTAAACTAAGTACGGAGGATAATAAGAATAATAATCTTACTATTTTTTCTATCCCCTTTATTAACTTATACTTCTTTTTTAAAAATACGGTTATAAATAATTATAATACCGTTTATTTTATTAATAATTAATTGCTTTTAGAGCCGGATTTTATTTAATAAAATAATAGTTTAGAAAATATAAATTTTAAAACGGTATTTTATTTTATTATTACTAAGGGAACGAGGATTATATAAAATATTTTTATAGGACTAAAGGGGCTTAGGATAGAGTATTTTACTTTTTATAATATTATTTTTATTAAAAACTTTTATATAAACGTTATATTAAAAGCTCTTTTTTAAAAAATAAGTATTTAGTACTTAGGTTTTAATTATACTTTTTAGTTTAGTAGCGAATTTAAAAACGTTATTATTAAGTAGCTTGAGAAGAAAATTAATTTAGTTTTTTTAAAATATAAGCCCTATTTATCCTATTCTCTATTTAAAAATTAATCTTTACTTATTAATATAATTTTAATACGTAGTATATAATACTTATATTTTTTATACTAATTAAGGAACGACCGATCGGATATAGCCTAGTTTTAGTACTTTAGATTTAAATATTTTGCACTAATAATATTTAAAAAGCTAGTCCTAGCCGCTTAGGGAGTAAGGATTAAAAAACTAAGCTATTTAGAATATTAATATTATATAACTACTTATCCCCCCGACGGAGCAATCCGCCGGGGCCGTACCGTGTATTACGTATTGGGGAAAACTGGGTATATTGCGCTCCATACCTAACTACTAATCAAAACCGCAGCAGCAGTCAACCGACTCGACCATTGTCTCCCTTTCATCAACAGCTCCCAACCTTCCGCCGCGTGAAGTCCTCCCAAGTTCCAGCCGCCTACAGGGCGAGCTTCACCCACTCCAACGCGCACAGGACCTCCTGGTGCCAGCCCGCGTGGGCAGCCAGGTCCAGCATAATCTGTTCTTTTATATGGGTATTATCGTTACCCGGGGGGTCCCGTAGGAGCCGTCTGAGGCGCCGGCTTATCGCCCTGACCCTGTACACCTCCGGCCCGTCCATCGTGGCCATTATGGCCAGGCCGGCGTCGATGTGCCG